>NC_060157.1:25898987-25948576 GCF_021292245.1 Micropterus dolomieu | reverse complement strand
CACGTAAATCATAGGACAAATAATGATAACCTGTAACCTGACTGTATAACTGAATGAGCCAAAATGCCCTTGGGAAAAAAATAAAAATAAAAGTCTTCATGATTCAGATTCTACATGTCTCCTTTTTTTTTTTTTAAATACTGTATTACTAACATTCCATATTAATATCACAGTAAAGCTGTTCCCAGCCAGGCTGTTTGTTTACTGTTTAAACAGATTAGCTGACCAATCAATACACAGAATTACATTAAAGAGCTGTTGCCATCTGATAAAACACTTCCACATAAACACCTGTGAGTCCTTGCTCCAGAGTCCTCTGGGAGCCTCCATTCTCCTTGCTCCTTGTCTTCTCCGAGATGCATTTAAGGGATTGGAATATCCTCAATGATGGGGGATCAGTTTCTTGGTTGATGAAGGATAGTGGAGCGAGAATGGGAGTAAGCAAATTTAGCTGACTAACCCATATAAACACAGCTAAATGTGTTTGCTTACAATAAAATGATTTCACATTTCAGCAGCCATTTTCCTGCATTTCAACACTTTCCAGCATATTGTAGACATTTTTATATAAAGTAAAAGTACATCTAACATAATTGTTATTTGCTAATAGAGGTGAAGGACAGAGTAAACATGTTACAAAAGTATTGGCAAACATCAAATACACTGATAGGACAGTGGCTGCTGAAACATTGTGACTTACTGTCACCTAGTGGTTAGGATTGGACAATGACAACAACTGGACTGAATTATGACACAGTAACTAACACTGAACAAAATTATAAACGCAAGACTTTCTCTATGTACGCAAAAGGCCTATTTCTCGCACATTTGAGTGGCCTTTTATTGTGGCCAGCCTAAGGTACACCTGTGCAATATCCATGCTGTCTGATCAACATCTTGATATGCCACACCTGTGAGGTGGAGGGATTATCTCGTCAAGTGCTCACTAACACAGATTTTGATGGATTTGTGAACAATGAGAGAAATAGTTCTTTTGTGTACATAGAGAAAGTTTTAGATCTTAGATTTCAGCTCATGATGAATGGGGGCAAAAACAAAAGTGTTGCATTTATAATTTTGTTCAGTGTATATATTAACATAAGAACAAAGTAGAACTGGGACAAAGCCCCTTCCTGATATGTGTCTCTTTTAACCTGTGTTGAAGCCTTAAAGATGCAGCCAGTGAATAATTATCAGCATTCAGTCTGTCTTCTGTCTCGTTTGGCCCTTTTTTAAAAACACAATTGGGTTTCCACATGAATGAAGAAAAGCTCATTAACATTTTCTATGCTATGACACACACACACACACACACACACACACACACACACACACACACGATCTATTGTCTAACTGTATAATTTTCTCTGGTTTACGTTGACATGGTGTCCTTTCTGCTCTGTGAAAGGATTACATTCACTCTGACTGGTTTTGTAATAATAAAGTAATCACTATCCTAATTATTACAGTTTAGATGAATGACATTGTTGCTAGTTAGTTTTACTGTATAGTGGTATGTCCCTGGTCTGGCGCCAGCCTCCCCTTCAATGTTGGTTAAAATGTAAACACGCTCTTGTTGAATTAAAAGTGTGCAGGATGACTGATGAAAGGCCAAACACTAGCCAGAGGAGTGATGAAGGACTGAGTGTGTGAGAGACACTAAGAGGCTGAGTATTTACACTCAGACAGTAATGACACTTGTTGTGGTTACTCAACATCTGACTGAGTCTCGTGTGTGTGTGTGTGTGTGTGTGTGTGTGTGTGTGTGTGTGTGTGTGTGTGATCAAATCAGGGTTGCAACTAATGATATTATGAATTTATTAAGTGTTTACTCTTTAAATGATTAAAGTAAAAATGATCATCATAATTTCCCTGAGCCCAAAGTCTCCAAGTAGCTAGTTTTGTCCGGCCAACAATCCAGAACCAGAAGGTATTCAATTTATATTGTCATTCTTCATATCACAGTAAAGCTTTTTCAAATAACAGCAGATGCTTCTTAACTTAATTCTACTTCTTAATAGATTAGAGGACCAAAGTGCCTGAGAGTCCTTGCTCCAAAGTCTTCTGGGAGCCTTCTCGCGCCTTGTCACTCTGGTGGCATATCCCTGCCAAATTTTGCAAAAGGATATTAGATGCACGCGAGAGGTAGCTCGCACATGCGACAGCTGCACACACGCATATTAATTTTTCCCCACATATGATTGGAGAACAAAGAACTATAAGAATATAAAGAAATATAAACATAAAAACGCAGCAGTTTGCCATGTCTGGAAGCAGAATGGTCCATAACAGGTTCGGATTCTGCAGACAAAGGGGAAAAAAAAAAAACATGAGCAGGCCAGGTTGTTCACCAAACAAGAGCTGTGAAACAACAGCATGGCTCTATTGTTAAATAAAAAGTTACGTTGCATTCTCTAGCAGACCCAGTGTCTGAAGTTCCTTCCACTGTTAGCTGCAAACACACTGCAGCACTAACATGCAGTATGGCTGTCTTAATGCTTAATGTTTATGATGCTTTGGGTCCGTTTTGTTTTGGAGAGACGAACTAATTCAGCTCCTGGTAGAAACCTGCCAGGGCACTGAATTGGAGCAGACCCAGAATAACTCATCAGCTGTAAGTTGTAAACACTAGCAGGACTAACGTTAACGTTGCGGTATGGCTGTGTTAACGGTATGGCACAACGGAACTGCGCTGTAATATTATACTTTATTAATTGTCACATAACAAAATAGCTATTTAATGTCAGTCAAGTGACTGTTTACCTGACATGAAGCACATTAGGGTGGAGACAGGTAATCACACATGGAAGGAAGGCAGATGAAGACCTGAAATGAGAACTAAGGGATGCGTCCAGAAAGTCAAAACAATCTCCTTTCCTAACCACCTTTCCTTGACCTCGATGGAAAAAATCATGAGGTCAAGGAAAGATGTGAAGGAGAATTCATAAAGACTTAGTTAAAGAGGGCAGTGGGCTCAGAGAATCAGACTGCTCTTTTCTAGGCGACGTAATTATGCGACGGCACATGTTTCTACAATATTCCCGAAGATGGACTACAAAAAGTGCATATTTGACACTGTGCCCTGTGTTGTTTTAATACAGGCCATCTAAAGGTGGACAACACAGTGGAATATTAGGCTACTTCATTACCAAGATAGTAAAAAGGCCTACAGGGTACCAGTCACCAAATAATACAAAGGGCTGTCACATTGAGAATGCTTGCTCAAACTCACCCTCCTGCCCACCCATATTTAACATGAATCCCATTCAGTGTAGGCCTATGTAAATAATTAAATTAAATTCAAATTAGCTTTATTGGCATGAATGTGTAACAACAATATTGCCAAAGCATCATACATACAACATAAGCCCCATACATTTCATTAAACAAGTAATTAAAGCGTATGTGTATTTGTGTTAAAAATTTTAAACTTAATAAAATAAGTAAATAAAACAGTAAGCATGTGTGTGTGTGTATTAATAGACAAAAACATTTTAAAAAATTGATAAAAAGAAAAAAAGAAAGAAATCAGTATCAAATGTAAAAACAAAACAATTACTAAAATATCAAATGATCAAAATAATAATTTGAAAATCTGTACAATTATTTATCAGTCTGAGGTTCCACTGCTTGTCCTCACTTCATGGCATGAGGAGACATATTTTGCAGCAATTATTTCACATTTGGGCATTTCTCCCGGTAAATAGGGGAGTTTCTGTGTGTCTGATATGAATTCGAATTCGGTGTATATTTGGGAAATGTTTGCAAAGTGTTTTTGTGTTTTATATTTGGGGCATGAGGTTAGAAAGTGCAGCTCTGTCTCTACCTGTCCTATGGCGAGCCTTTTCTATGGCCAGGCTGTGTTCACTCAGTCTGTATGTTGTCAACATTTTTCTTAGTTTGGGACATTTTATTGTACTTGTGTGAATTCTCTTTTTAGGGTCAGATAACATTGTAATTTACTTTGTGTTTTGGTCGTTTCTTTCCAGTATTCAATATATTTTTCTTTCTGCTTGCTGATAATTTGGTTTGGTCTGCTTGAGTTAGTATTGCTGTCCTGAGGCTGTTGGGGACTTGTTACTGCAGAGAGCCTCAGGACCAGCTGGCTGAGGGGACTCTTCTCTGGTTTCAGCTCCTGGTATGTTAGGGCTTTGTGATGATATGTCTGGGGATTAACTGATTTTAAGTGATTGTAAAATTTAAGTGATCTTGGGGGTATTGGCCGAGCTCTACTCTGCACAGGTTATTTGGTGTTTTTCTCTGCACCTGCAGGATGCTGTTACAGAACTCAGCATGGAAAGATTCTATGATTGTTTTGTCCCATTTGTCAAATTTATTATAAAGTTTTGGCCCCCAGATTTCGCTACAATAAAGAATGATTGGTTCTAGTACAAATTGGAAATTTTTAAGCCAGATTTCAATTGGAATATATATTTTAATGTTTCTTTTTATTGCATAGAAAGCTCTCCTTGCTTTGTCCCTCAGATCTTTCACAGCCATGTTGAGGTTCCCTGTGTATGTAATATTAAGGCCAAGGTAAGTGTAGTTTTTTGTGTGTTGTAATTTAGTGGTTTCTAAATAGAAATTGTGTGTAACCTGATTTCTGTATTGTTTCTGAAAGATCATAATCTTAGTCTTTGCTGTGTTTACTGTCAGGGCCCAGGTCTGACAGAATCTCTGCAGGAGATTAAGGTGCTGCTGCAAACCTTCTTTAGTAGGTGAGAGCAACACTAAGTCATCTGCATACAGCAGACCTCTGATCTCTGTGTCGTTCAGGAGGAGGCCAGGTGCCGTGGAACTCTCTATTTGGTTTGCTAATTCACTGATATATAGATTGAAGAGAATTGGACTGAGATTGCATCCCTGCCTCACTCCCCCGCCCTGGGAGAAGAACGCTGTTTGTTTGTTTCCAATCTTTAAGGCACATTCACTTTTTGTATACATGTTCTTAATCAAATCATATGTTTTCCCTCCAATGGCACTTTCAAGTAGCCTATAGAAAAGGCCCTCGTGCCAGATGGAATCAAAGGCTTTTTGGAAGTCAAAAAAACAGGCATATACCTTTCTTTTCTTAATGTTTAATTCTTGATCAATTAGAATCTAGAGGGTAAATATATGGTCCGTTGTGCGGCAATTTATGCAGAATATTGTGGTTATCAACAAAGTTGACAAGTCGTTTATTAAAGATGTTTCAGAATATTTTTCCCAGGTTACTGGATACACATATTCCTCTGTAGTTATTTGGGTCATATTTATCTTCGGATTTATGAATTGGGGTTATTAAACCTTTGTTCCAGATGTCTGGAAAAGTTCCAGTTGCTAGAATAGTATTGAATAGTTTTAGTATAGCCAATCTGATTTTATGGTCTGAGTATTTTATCATTTCGTTGAGGATTCCATCAACACCACAAGCCTTTTTTCCTTTCAGGGACTGGATGACTTCTGTTAATTCTTGTTCTGTTACAGGGTAATCTAGAGGGTTTTGGTTGTTTTATATCACCGCCTCCAGAGTTTTCCATTTCGTGAATATCTTGTACTGATCATCCTTTTTTGTAATATTACTGTATAATTTACTAAAGTGATTAATCCAAGTATTTCCACCTTGGATCGCCAATTCATCCTGCTGGGTTTTGTTTAGGTTGTTCCATTTCTCCCAGAACTGGTTGGACTCTAAGGATTCCTCAATTCCACAGAGCTGGTTCTTGCTGTGTTGTTCTTTCTTAGTTTTTAGGGTGGCAAGGGATCTTCTTCAAGGCCCTGGAAGTGGATCACACCTTTGCTCCGAAGGTCATTGCCGTGTGTGCAGTCCTCCATAATGTCTGGATGTCTATGTCTACCCATCCTGGAGCCAGCTGTGGACGAGGATCCTGTGCCGCCACCACCACCACCACCTGTGCAATGGGAAGAAGTTGGAGGTCAGCAATACAAGGACAGACTGGCAGCACAAGTGTCAGCCCCAAACTATTGTCCCTCCCCTCTTCGGGAACATGAATTCTGTTAGATTTGGAATAATTAAAGAACGTCAACATTTTGGTTAGCACCCAATAACTCGAACTTGTCTTTTGTTTTCCAGTGTTAGTCATATTAATTATGGTGGATCCTTCTGTGATATATGCAAAGATCCGTGGGTGCCTGAAAAGACTTTCAAACAACTCATTAACTCTCTGTAAAGTCAGTGGTAAAGGACATTGAACTGGTCAAACTATTCTAATAAATGTAGTGGTAAAATGTTCGTAAAAGGAGAACACCGCGTCGATCCTGCATAAATGAAATTACTGCTAAATTCCTACTTTCATCTGTGTGGTCATTCTAGCTTGTATAGTGTATTTTCCATGAGTAGGAGCATACAATACGTTGCATGTACAGAAATACTGTTTGAGGTGACATCTTTAAAAAGGGGGATCCTGATATCTATTGCTAATGGCCATCTTGTAAGAGGTGGGAAGATGGAGCAAGGTAGGCAGTGATCAGGGACAGCTCGGTCACAGGTGGGCACAAGTGAGCTAGGATTTTTGTTTGTGTATTGAAGCAATGTGTTGAACACTATTCCATTCATTCAGCAAATGAAAAGCGTTCGAGATCAGTCCCTTCAGTATTTGGGATTTTCACACAGTCACACAAATTCAAGGAATCAGCACAATTGCAACTTGCCATGTTCTGTTATTAACACAATTAAAAATGAAATGGAAAGTAGTGGAATTTCTGCATTATTTGCTTAAATTTACTATTTTCACCATAAATGTCTTAAAATGCAAGATCCTGGAGGGACTGATAATTCATTAAATGAGCACATCATATCCTTTATTTTTTTCTTTACTAGTTCAGCAAATAATGAGAGAAATCGCTCATTTTGCTCATAGAGAGCAGCATCTCTTGCTTCCTTCTCAGCCTGTTGTCTCAAGAAGGCCAACATTCCCTCACCCCGCTTTCGTCTTTTGGTAGGTGGATTTTGTGAGCTTGTAGACTGTAGGGTCTCTTCCTCCTCACTCTCAGATGTAATCCCAGAGGCCTGACCAGCCTTGGAGGATGAGGCTTCAGCAGCAGTCTGGCCACAGTCTGACCCTGAGCGTGAGGCAACAAGGGTGGGAGGCTGAATAGATGGCTTTCCCCAAGTGCCTCATGCATGGCATCAAACCATGGCCAGGTAGCTGCTGCTGCCTCACCTCCGTCTATGCCTATACCCATGGGGGGATTCTTCAACTCCTTAACACAATGGAGAACAAAATGTTATTGAAAAGGCAGTAGTGGGAGAATGCATAGTAACCAATAATGGAATAGCCTAACTGTTACTAGCCAATGTGTATATTAAGTAGCTATCTACACATTTGACATTTCCATATAAAATATTTTGCAAGCCTGTTTTATACATAATCTCCACAAACACTACATTAGTTCACCACAGTGCCCAGCCATATGATTTGCTTCACTTTGTACTTTGTTTTTAGGTTGTCCCACTTCTTGGACGCCTGCAGGGCAGTCACCTGGCCCTCCAGCCCAATATCCTTCACCACCTGCCTGTAGGTCAGAATTACCTTTAATTGCCAGCACAAGTTATAATAACAACGTTTAACCCACAGTTGTTGTTGTTGTTGTTGTTATACTTACTCCCAGCCTAATTTGGCAGAATTTTTCTTGCCACTGAACATTTTGTCCAACTTGACTCAGCATCTGTGACTGAAGTAAAATTAATGAATGATTTTCCGAAGGCTGCGAATACATTGGCCAAAAATAACTAATCCAAACTGAGCATTTAACGTGAGCCTACACACACACATTTTACAAGGGTAACATTCATAGCTCGCGTATGGATTTCAATTATTGTTGACATATCAAAACATATGCATATTACCAAGTTGCATGAGAGAGACAAGGCTTCATAGCCAATGGTAACTTACATGGAGATTGACGCCCTTTATTGGTCATTGTAGTTTCTTATAGTTTGAGTTTGAGAACATGCGTCACTTTAAATGTTGCTGACGCAAGGAATTGTGGGACGGCGTTCTCTCCTTTCCTTTCGTGAAGGATGGTCCAATGTACCCTATGCTAAAGGAGATATGAAAGGAAGCATTGAGACTCCTTTCCTTAGCTTTTAGAGAATTGACCAGCTCTTATCATGGCTGCCACTGAAATACTTCCGGTTCACTTCACTCAGTTAGGAACCTTCCTAAGCCAAAAAGACTTTTTGGACGCAGCCAAGATGAGTAACTACAACAAAACAGGAAGTGGTAACAGAAAAGGAAACTGAACACATAATTCAACTGAGGGGGCTTGGCATGACACTGACACTACTCATTACTCCCGAGTCATATAAAAGATGAGTTCAAATGAACGAAACGTTCACTGCAGTACCTTCGAGTTTTTTGAACACCACCAACTGCCGTTAGGTCTGTCTTTCCACCAAATAATAAAAAAAGTATTGATAGTGGTATTGATAGACTATCAATACAAGTAACATTACATTAAAACAGTAAGTTTTATTTTTTTACATTTTCAACACACTTTCATACTTAATAGTCTTCTTTTTAGCCCTGCTCCCACAGCACTTAATACACAATATGGCCAGGTTTGGACTAGTTGTCCACAATAAAATGTGTTCTAATGATCGGTGTGATGGAATATCATTTCCATCCTGAGCTGGATGATCATTCTTCTTGAATTGGAACCTAAGTGGTTTGAGATGTTTTTAGAGTTAATGTTATATAACAGCTTCATAAAAACCTTATTTTATCTTACACATTTCCTTTAACTTCTCAGTTCCACTGTATCTTAAAGGGGCATTATGTAGTTTCCAGCGGCCACTAGCAGTGCGGGTTTAACATTGCAACCAGGTGTGTGCTCGTACGCATGCTCGCTTGAACTCATGAATTCAAAACACAACCGCTTTCATACAGAGATCCCACAATGAAAGCGGAAATACTAGCATGCGGCTGTGGCTTTTCACTTATGAGGATCAAAGTTAAAGTACTCATTGTACAGTAATATGTTCTCTGTCCTTGTGGAACTATTATATCAGATTATTTTGGGTTAATAAGACTTCTGCATTAATGTGTGTGCTGCATTTACTGCTGTAGATCTTTGAGCTCAGTTGGCATCCAGCTTTCTGGTGCAAAGGACAGGGACTGTAACCAATCATGTGTAGTGATACAATGCCGACTGGATCCCTTTCAATGCCTGAGAGCTGCATTGCATTAGATTATGAGTAACTGTACTTGAATACTTATAGATTTTGAAATGTCACCTGTCAACTGAATTTCCATCATAAATTGAGTACGAAAAGCAGAACAGAGAATGTCGCCAGAATGCAGGAAATTAAGTGTTTAATGCTCTAACTTCTGGGAGAGGACATCCAGACTCATCCAACTCATATATTTCAGCATTGATGATTTCTATTAAATACTGTTAATTTATCATCACATCTCGTTCTTGTGACACCAGTATGGTGCATCCCTACATCTTGTGAGCTAAGTGTATCATTACATTCCTAATCTGAGCCTTTATGTCCCTACTACTTTTCAAAACAAAGTGACACCCTTGTCCTTCCTTTTCAGCACAAAAGTATTCGCAAACATCTATACACTGATAGGGCGGTGGCTGCTGAAACATTGTGACTTACTACCACCTAGGGGTTAGGATTGGACTCTGACAACAACTGGACTAAATTATATGTGATGACAAAGAGTGACTTATATAAAAGTGAACCATCAGGACCTTCAGTATTGTCTTCAAATCAATACACTTTTAACTGTCCTGAAGAAAAATTTCTTTGAAGATATTGACCACCATATCTCTATTCAATCTCTTTCTTATAATCTTGTATGATTATGAAGGTGAACATGCATTTACTCATGCATGGCTAATATCAGCAATCACAGTCTGTGCTTTTCATATTTCATATATTCATATTTCATATTTGTCCTTTGTAAATGACCACTGTTGTAAGATGAATAAATACATTTACTAAAGTACTGTACTTATGTACAACTTTTAGGTGAGTATTTTCCATTTTATGCTACTTCCCACTATACATTTCAGAGGGAATTATAGCACTTTTTTTTACTCCATTATCTGACATCATTTGTAGTGACATATATTATCTGATATACAAAGTTACTGGTTACTCTTCAGATTAAAATTTTACAGAAGTGTATAAAACACAGTGCCTTGTTAAAGATTAAACCAGTTTGTTTTGTTTTTACCTTTTTGGCTTGTGACCCCTCACAACAAAGCAGTGTCTAGTTAGGGTACCTTGTCATGTGTCAGATTTCTATCAATTGTTTGCAATTTCACCACATCCTACCACATCTCACAACCCTCCACATTTATCCTGTGATCCATGGGAACAACTGGAAACCCTGAACTAGCTAATTGTATATACCAGCTACAATATGAAGATGCTGCTAAGACATTGATGCATCAATAACATCAATCTAATAATGACATGATATAAAGTTGAAGCACAAGTGATCAGTGATCCAGGCAACTGAACAGTGGAGGGAGGGAGAAATTACTGACAGTATAAAGTATAGAATATTGCATCCAGTTTAAACAGGTTTAAAGTACCCTTTTCAACCCTGATTTTCCCTTTAAATTCCCCCTAAATATTAGCTCTTAAAACTATTTCCAAAATTGTATGACAATGTTGTTTATTTATTCTGTATCAGCTTTTTATGACACTTGACTTGATTAAGAAGGAAGGAAATAACCCAAAAATTGTAAATACATTTTGTGGTCTTGAACAATGCTTGGGTTTTGTTTGTTGTTTTTCCTGCATCACGTTATATCACGTTATTTGTTCTTTTCTGTTCTCAGGAAGAGACACACACACACACACACACACACACACACACACACACACACACACACACACGAAAAACACACAATAAAAACAATTTGAGACAAAACAGGATCTGCTGTTCAGCTTTTGTAATTACAAAACACTTGACATCTTTGAATCATTCCGTAAAAAGATCATTGATTTCAAGTCCCTTTTTAAAAAACACACTGTACCAAAAACAAAATAAAAAAGAATAAAAATAATTTTACAGAGTGGTTGATTGAAAAGCACAGTTGGAGGACTGCATTTACACATTCACATGGAGATCAAACTCATCTTCATTAGTCAGAGCATGTTATGGTCAGTTCTTACACGAGCACAGTACATGACAACAATACAGGCAACATACAGTAGGTTGTCAACTTGTGTTTTACAATCACATAAACAATAAAGACAACAGGAGGAATTTTTGTGGACAAAGGACGGCAGAAGAAGAGCCAGAGCAGCATTCCTTATCATCACAAAGTGAATGAAAAAAAATAGTGCTGAAATATAAATAAATCAATTGCATAAATAAGGTCAATGATCACAAGAGTCGTTAGGCAAAGTTGCTTTGGCACATTTGTGGACAGTACTGCGATAACATGACGATTTGTTATACTGCATGTTGTGCCAGTTGTGCGTCATCCTTGACAGTTCCAACTTAAAAGCTACTTCTCAGAATATCCCTCAGCCACACCAGTATTTTAAATGACCATAATTTGTGGTCACTCTCTATGGAATGGCTGTGATCACTGGATTTGCGCACAGCGGTGAGGTAAATCTGTCCAATTTCTTGTGGCCAGTTCCAAATTTGGTGAACTTTGACAAATTTGCATCATTTAGCAATAGTTTGCCATCTAGACAATGCTGACCTTTGATGAAACAGCGAGCTGGAGGGGGCCGTTCCTATGTTCTCCAGATTTACATGGCATGTAATGGGAACCTGAAAAAGATGTCCCACAGCTCTGACATCGCTTGATATGACACTGTGTATGCTAACATAATATGAATAATATGCTATTATGGGTTTTCTGTTTCCCAGCACTGCCCTATGGCTCTCAATATAATAGGCCAACACTTGGAGTGGTTGGAGTCATGGAATCACCAAAAAGGTGAAAATATGCCCTAAAATGTTATCCACAGAACCACCCAGACTCAACAGCTCAACAGATATATTTAAAAAAAAAGCTTCAAATCAAATCAAATGATAACCATTTGTTTTGTGGTGTTTATATTTAGAGCTTTGCTTTGAAGCCTTGTTCCAATAAAACAAGGGTTGATGCGTGTTAACAGAATATTGACCTGGGAACAAAGATCCCTGCTGGAGAGGCCAAAATGTAGAAATCATCATAGATTTGTTAGCTGTGGTCCTGGGTTTCCTTTTCATATTTTTAGACAATTCCACACTGAACTAGCCACGGCCCCTCAACTCACCTGTGGACTCATGATGAGCCATGATGGTTTAGGGCTTACGGGAAATTATGTACCTCAAAAGCAGTCAAAACAAAAACAGCAACATTAGTTTGTTTATTAAAGTAGCTTACACTCTTTGTATAAACATAAGTAAACCACATGACGTTTTTTGTTAATTATGTTAATTGTTTGTTGTTTGTAATTGGGATTTTGAATGAGACTGTCTTATTTCTAGAACATGAGCTGAAAGTTTTGGTTTCACATTGTGTCTCTATAAAACTTGATGGTGCCACACAGCTACTATAGCTTACACCATTTTGGATTTTCTCCTTTCTATCAGGTCAGCACTATAGAGACAGCTCGAATTGGCCATGCAGCAAAATCACGTGAAAAATGTGCACAGATTTACATCACAAACTGAACAAACTGATTGCAGCGATTACATAGTCCAATAATTGATTCAGTAGCAAAGATTTGCCATTTTAAATGCTGGTGTGATGAGGCCTTTATTGTGTCACATATAGCACATATTTTCCAAGCTTCCCAGTGCTTTTGTTGTTTTTTTAAAGTGCAGCTATGCAATTTCTATCAAAGAGGAGCATCTATATATATATATATATGTATATGTGTGTGTGTGTGTGTGTGTGTTTGTGTGTGTTTTCTTTTTCTCTGTATTACTACTTTTAAATAAAAGCCAATGACTGATCATAAATCTCATGTACATGTGTCGAAGTAGCTATAAAAAATACACATGCGTGAAAATATATTGTGCTGCTCTATTGTGACCAATAGTCAATGTTCCTCTTATATTAATATAAGTGCCTTTAGATACTCTTGGCTTAAAATACGACACAAAAAGTGATTTGGCTTCATTGTGACTGGCCTTGAGATCTTATACAGTATATAAGACCATGGCCTTATCGGTGTAGAAGAAAAACAGTGTAATCTTCCAGAAATGGGTAAAGAACAAGAAGAGGATGGATATATAATGCCTTTTCCACATCATAAATGCTTCATACATATGGCATATAATATACACCACATACTGGAGGTCTCAGAAGTTTCATTAAAGGACAATGATTATGAAACAGAAATATCATCAGACTTAAATCCTTAAAGACTTAAAGTAATTTGAACTGATTTAACATACTTATGAGTACAAATGCCTCCTGGTACATAAAAACTTGCGAGGCACCGTCCTGTCAATCATACAATTAGATACACACATGCAGTCAAAGCAGCATGTTAGAAGTCATCAGGTACTACAGAAAGTTGTCTGTGTTTGTGTGTGTGGAGATGTGCATGAAGGCAGCTGTTTGAGTTTGTGTGTCTTTTTTAATTTTTTCCATTTGTGTGCACGTGTTTGCATGCACGCATGTGTATGTTGGGGGTGGTGTCATTATGGCTGAGAGAAGGCTGTTGCCATAGAGAGGCAGCCCCCCATCACCACCCAAACACACGCTCACACACTCTGCATTAAGCCGCACCTATAGACACACGCGCGCGTGCACACACACACACACACACACACACACACACACACACACAGTGAGACAGAGACTCAGCGATCGGGAGGTCTCTGATGTCATAACCTGGCATGTAGGTTGACTATAACACCATCTTCAGGCAGGTCTTTGATAGGCAGATCGCTCATGTCTCCTACTCCATGGTCGGTGCTCTCACAGCTGCTTTGAGGTGACTCAGGAGGAGGCTGGTACAGGATGCTGGCTAACAGGAAAAAGATTGTCCCCAAAACCTGAAAAAAAAGAGGACAAAGTCAAAATTACAGATAAATGGTGCACAGAACAGGCCTACAGCAGATGCCTTTGTATCAAAGTATCAAAAGCTGTATATTGAAACATTTCATCTTAAAAGACTAGTTTGACAATTTAGGAAATACACTGATTTGCTTTTATTGCCAAGAGATTAGAAGATCAATATGCCTCTCATGTCTGTGCTTTAAGTAAGAAGCCAGAGCCAGCAGGTGATTAGCTTAGCCTAGCATGGAGACTGGAGAAGGAGAAAAGGTGGCCGTCTCCTGGTCACAGTGCCACCTACCAGCCAGACACTTGAAATGTGTAATTTCTATATGTCTCTTTGTGTATGAATCAAACAAAAAAGGGAGAGGGTGCTGCAGTTGCAGTAAAGATGAGGGTCCAAAGAAAATAATAAGGCTAAAAATCAGGTAAGATTCGAGCAGAGACACCTCAACTCACAAGCGCAATTTTTCAAATCCAAGAAATTTGATTCTAAAGGTTGAATCTAAAACTACAGTAAATGGCATGTTGCTGTGTGTGTAGGATGTTACCTTATAGATGATGCCAGCTACAAGTGTGTATTGGCTCATGGCTGAGTTATGATATAGGTAGCAGGAGCCCTGCTCACCACACTGATCCTGCCACAGTAAGCAGGATATGTCAATCACAGAGCCAAATGCTATGGGTCCTGGGATACCACCTGTGGGGTAACAACAACGCAGATTGGATAAGATCATGGCGTCTGTGTAGAGAGAATTAAGAGTAAAAAGTAAACTTAATTAAAGAATATAGTGGACCTACCAAATGTTCGCACCACAATCCACTGGATGCCGAGTCCAAAGGATCTCTGGCTGTCTGGCACACATCTACACAGCACAGTTACACAGACATTAGTGTAGGCATACTGGATCTCAAACTTCATTATGATACACTTTCTTTATCTCCTTTTGCTGCATTTGTTTTGTCTGTTTCTCTGCACAACAGCTTGCCCTTACAATCCATCTATCTGTCATCTTCACTGAGCTAAAGCAGAGTAGGTGACTGATGTATGCCCCTTTTAGAGCATGCAATGACATTTTTCATTCATCTACAACTAGTTGGAGAGAGCATCAAAGATTTCAATCACTATTTCAGAGTAGATAACATTACTGCAACTCTTCACTTCTACTAAGAACATTAAACTGTAAACATTAAACAGAGCAACATTAGAATTTATTTGTGTTCCTTTTTAGAACTGTTTAGTCTCCACTAGCTCCTGAGGGACAAATCTGGCATTTTAGCTACTAAATACTCCACTATGTTCACTAGCTAGTTGCTTACTTTGTCTGGCTGCTGTTTGGTGCTAAGTAGATGAGATCGCAGAGACTGAATCAAAACAGTAGGCCAGGAACCAAAACAATGAGCTGCAAGGGGCTAAAAAGATACATAGAGCTGATGGGAACTGCAGAGTGGGATGAGGACTCATCATTATGAGCGGCCCCTTCTACATACAGTTAGTGATGTGATCTATTGTTAATATACAATAATGATTATAGCTGCTTTAATCTTAAAATATGTACCATAACTAGTGTTTGATTTTAAAATATTCATTCATTGTCATTATTAGTTATAATTGCAAAAAAATTCATAATCATGAAAGGATCATTACAATTTCACATGACAGACAAGATACCAAGCTGTGAGTGTGTTACCTTTAAAAAGATGTCACTCTCAAGCAGCAATCTTTAGCCACTACATATAAATAATATAAATATAACTGCTATGTGTTATGTCTGCTTTAAATAATAATTTGTTTATGGTATTATTTTCTCAATAAAAAGTCAAATTACCTCGTGGAAAATTCTACCCCTTCTTCCTTAATGAAAAAACTGAGATTTGATGTGAGCTCAGAGAAAGAACATGTGGAAACAGCCTTCTAGTCTCACACTCTGCACATACATTATTCTGCACAGTGAAGTCTTTAATGAGAGGACTTATTTTTTATGTATTCTTATTTTTATTGTGCTGTAATTTAACTATAATATAACTCTAGCACTGGGCCATCATCATTATATTGAAGTAAGTAGAAAACACTGCACTGGCCAGGGATCAAAGCGAGGGCAGGTTCATTTTTTAAAGACAGTTACCAGCTGGTTATATGTCATAAAACAAAAAAGTAGTTTAATGAATAATCTTTGTCCCACTGAGTAAGAGTAATACACAGAGTAGAAGTATTTTTCTCTCTTCTATTTGCCAGTTTAATGAACAAACTTACCAGTGCTAGCTACAACCAGAATCAGTACAAGCATTTTTGTTTTTTAAGGTTTCACTGTGGCCACCCACCTGAGTGTGGCGGTAAGTGCTGGGATGCTACATAGAAAGGTGAAGGAGATGATGATGAAGAGGAAGAAGAGGAATGCTGGCATGTGGTTGCAGGCGTTACCACACTTCCCTGCCAGAGCGAAGCCCTCCTCACCCCGGGAGACATTAACCACTACACAGCTACATCCAGAGTACACCTAAAAACATACATACACATCAACATACCGTATATTGTAGCATACAACATACTGAACCAATACTGTTTTGCATAGGCTTCATGTTTTAGCCATATTTACTGTTTCTATGCTTACCCTTATTGGGATTACTATTTCTGTCCATACAACCACATTCCAAATAACATAAAGCTTCCAAAACAATGAAATAGTGATAAAAAATGTGAATATTGATCAATATTCCTGTGACCAAAAGCACTCCCATGCTTTACTGGCCCACAACTTGAGAACAGAACATCATACAGGGCTGTAAGTGGGCTCTTTCTCTTTGTATTGAGCAAATACATCAAATCCAAATAAATCCAATCCAATATATCATACAAATCGTTTGATATATATCACGAGACAGATTTTGACACACAGAAAACAGCTGTTTTTGGACTGAAAACAGTGAAAACGGCAAAAGTAAGTGAGCAGAGCTGACCTATAGGGATTATCCCCAGTGCTCAGTTGTAAAGATATTCTTTCACACCACTGTGCCCTGCCCTGGTCCCCCTCAGGTCCACTCCTGCAGTATTACTGCATATTAACATAAGCCCAGCTCCCTTTTTTTCTTCAGCACACAAGCAAGGAAGTCTAGCAGTCCATCTGTGTACCAGCTGCTGGATTGGCTACCCTCCCCTTGGATATCCACCCCCGGGCTAGTGCTTACTCCTCAGGCCGTCTGCCAGTTCTGTGCTCGCTTGCCTACTGAGAAGCTGCAGTGGTGAATGGATGGCAATGGTCTTGTCATCTTAGAGCCCTGACATCAGCTAAGGCAGTGACTGACTTATGTGCACTGTTGGTCTCACCGTCCTGCCTTCCTATTATAGAGGACGGTAGCATAGCAACTTTATAGCCAAATCCCTCACCTAAAGTTATCGTGGGCATCACAGAAGGCATGGTCCTTTTAACTTCCTTGTTGCAGATGGAGCGAGGTTGTTTGTGTCTTTGCTGTAATATGTCCATTTATCATTTGGAAAGAACAATTGATTCGTTTGAAATGGTTGGCTTACTAAGCCTGTGATGCAACGCGTGCCTCTGCCCAAAATGTAGCAGTTTCTACTAACACTATTAATGTACATGACTAAATGCATTGATTTCATTCGAATGCACTACTGCTGGGAAGTTAACAACATGTCTTGAAATCAAGTCTAATCTATCTAGTCAGAGTAAAATGCAAGGCCTGTACCTGTTTGCCTGTGGTGTGGTCGGTGTGGTTAATGGAGCTGCAGCCAGCATGGCATGGGGAGTAATACATCACACCGTCTGCCCCACACACAGGGTTGTAGAGCTCTCTGACACAATTACAGCCTTCATTACAGCCCACTGTCAGGTCCTTCTCTAAAGAAGAGCTGCAGACATGAGGGAAAGGAGGGACATAAATGACAGGGACAGATGAAGGGAGACCCAGAAGGAAAGGGAAACAGACACAGACACAGAATACAAAGGGTAGAGAGGGCAGAGTAGTTATTAGTCGGCATGAATTTGCTTGCTCATGATTTCTCATACATAATAAATGTTTTCCTAAGTCTGTATGATTACGCTGCACAAACTGCCTAAAATGGACTAAATTATCTACAATCCCAGTGAAAATTAGACAAGAAGTGGTAACAAAACAGCTGTGACAAACCGCTAAAACATGCAGGCCTGCACACTGACATTAATAAAAGGGTAAGCTAATGTTGATGCTAAAACTAATATAACATTATAAAGCTCTTATAAAGCTGTGGGTTACATTAAAGCTTCAGTTAGATTTCTTTTGTCTTTATATGCTGCTGAAAATGTTGGTGGTCAAATACTTAAATCTTCCCCCAGCAATTAGATAAAATAATATTATTGCATATTTTCTGCTCGTCTCAAGCTAAACCCTGACAATGAACAGTATTCATAGGGAAAATGAGACTAAAGCTAAAACCAACAACAGTTAAATTAACAACACGTGACTAAAACTAATACACATTTTGTCAAAAGACTAAAGCCAAATCAGGTGCTAAAATAAAGACTGCTCACCTGTTTCTAAGGCGCAGCTTGCTGGGCTTGTTATACAGGTGTTTGTACTGGTCCATTTGCTGTTTCTCCATCAGACCAGACTGGTATGGTGCTGTGACACCAGCCATGGGGACGTTGGGGCAGTGAATGAGAAAGATGAAGATGGCGAGCAGACTGACCATCGCACACATCATGCAGAAACGGATGATACCTCGACAGCGCAGGTTCAGTCTCTTCACGATGTAGCCGCCCAGGAAGGTGCCACCACCTCCTGCTGGTACCACCATGTACCCTGCAAGGGAGAGACAAATATTTGTGCAGTTCTGCAGCAGTTCCATTTTAAAGCCCTAAAAGAAAATTGCACGTTAAAACAAATAGAGATAGGAAGTCTTGAAGTGGCCAGATTTTAATGGAATTTGCTGTGAATATTTATGACCTCCAAAGGATGAATCCTAATGTCTTTTGTAAACCCTGACCTTTCTTCAAGCACCAACATCAGGTCAAAATCTCCACTTGCAATCTAAGGTTCATTTATAATAAATTTAATGACCTCTTTTCATTCTGGACACTTCATTAGCTTTCCTGCAGCTCCGCACCCGGTGGCAAAATTTCCACATTGCACATAAGATACTGTCTCTCATGAAACATTGCCATGTCTGTAAGTCTAATTAAATGTTCGTCTCTCAGAATTATTAAAATTGTATATTTTGTTAGATGCTGCCATTTAGAATGACATTCAGTAAATTCAGTGAATCTACACATAATTGACTGCATAAGACACAAGTGGCTATTTTGATCCCGCTATCACTAGTTTTTATTTGACCAAAAACCCACAGCTGAATACAACAACTGTTTATTTGCCAGAAATTGCTGAAAAGCATTCTGGGAATAAAGATATCAACCCATACTCCCCAACATATTCCTACTACTAGTGGAGGTAAATGATAACCTTTCACGAAGAAGGGCTTCTTTGTTGCTGGAATAAGTACAAGGTCAATGGAAATAAGGTGTTGGATAGATGTATAGATATTTAATGTCTCCAAAGGAACAGTTCAGAATAGCTGAGATATGTCATGGCAGTTTACAGTTAAAACCAAGGATGAGAAATAAAGGGCTATACAGGATATATATTTTATCAACCATTTGGGTTTTATTAGTCACTCACCAAACCATGTGGCAGCCTCTGATGCACTGAGACTGAACTGTGACTCCAAGAACTTTGGACCAAACGTGGACATGCCGGCGATGAGGGTGGCCTCAGTTGCCCCAGCCAAGCACAGGAACAGGAAGGTGGGATTCTTTAAGAGGAGCAGCACAGACCTGGAGAGAGAAAAAAATTAATTAAGGGGTGACAGTGTGTGCAACTAACTGAATAAACTTTAGCTTCCTTTTTAATTAAACCAGCCCGCTCTAATCTCGACAGCCTGGAGACATTCCTAATACAGATAAATGCTGTACGAGACCCAAAGATATTCTGTCATGTTACATCATATGCCATGATTACCACCTTACTCTGTCGCTGTAATCCCCAGTGCTACAGAGATGACATCACACTGGTTGCTGAGGTCAAAGTAAACAAAGCTGTGGACTGAAAGGACGCAGGGCTGCTTCTTATCTGTAAAGCCCTGCAGTCAGAACATGCCTGCCTAAACAGAGCTTGTCTGGGAATTTATTTCCATCATATTTGCATCTGTTGATGGAATGAATGCTTTAGTAAGTTTTCAGAAAAGAGCAATTGTTGCCTGTCTGCATACTTAATTCATTCATAACAGACAGGTTTCCAGTTTACAAACAGTCGAGCAAGGAGACATAAAACACATCGCCACGATGCCAAGCAAGTTTATCTATCGACATTTTTAGTATTTAGAAATGGAGCAACTTGCTGGAACCCGTTTACTACTAAAGGGTTACTCACCAGCTGTTACTTTTTAGAGGTACATTTGTATTAGGCACTCATCCTCGCATTTCCTTCTTTGCTGCAGGTCTCATATTGATAGGCATCTGTTGGCTCTGGCATAATAACAGGGAATTCCAGTGACAAATGGTAGCTACTAGCAGTGACAATGCTAACGTGTACTACACAAAGTTGGAGAAATTAACTGTAACTGTGTTTGAGAACTTCCTGCTGTTATTGTCATTATATACCAGACGCTGTCAGGTGTCTTGTGTTACTAAAAAACTGCAGTGTATACAGGCAAGGCTTCACTCATATGAAACTATGTCAATTAGTAGATACTCATCCGCTACAGAGGATCATGAAAAAGGACTCTGCACTCATTTTTCTTATTACAAGCATAACAACTTGATGCATTTTCTTTCCTAAGTAATCAGTCTGCACCTCTATCAGCTATCACCAAGTCAAAAACTGAAGCTCTAAGCACACATCAAATGGATCACCAACGTGTTGATCATAGAACCTGAGAAATGTTTGCAATATTCATTAAACGGCCATAAACTAAGCTAAGCTTTTTACCTTAAAACAGGTGACACACACACAAGTTTCTGTTAAAACTATCCAGGAAGAATCCAGGTCTCTGACAAGATCACTAAATCATGCACTTATTCAGTTCATTACCTTGGCATGTCTTTGACCGATTTGCCAAACTGAGGGTCTGAGGCTGTGTTATGGCTTCCGTCCTTAAGCTGGTGGGCCTCAGACACCCGCATGGCCACATACTCCTGAGAGCCTGTGGGAAAGAAGGTGGAGGAGGAGTTAAGTGAGACTGTGAGTTCCATTCTCATTCCAATTTCTACCTCTATTTAAAATTAAAATGTGATCTTTAGCTTCTTTACTTCATGCAAGAGAGAGACTGTGTGTATGTGAACAGTGGACAGGAGCGGTACCCGGGAGCTGTCGTGGGTAGCCCAGGATGGGGAATGCTATTAGTAGAGCTGCTGCTCCTCCTGCCAGGAAGCCGATCCACCAAGCCCCGACCCACAGAGGGTTCTCTGGAGTCAACTCTGTGCTGTGACAACACACACACATCGTATAAGTGACTTGAAATTTACTGATTGTGACCTTTAAATGATGGCCCACTACATCCTGTTGTGCGGCCTCACAGTCTGGTAGAAGAATGAAGAATGGGCCTTGTGACATCCAACAAGCCTGACCCCAGCCTGTTGAATTCCCAAAATCCTGAATTGGAGTTATTTCAAACAAAGCCCTGTAAAATAGTACGAAAATAGTGAGTCAGACCTAAAAGCAAAGCCACTATTGGCTGCGCTTGTAATCTTGCAGGTCGCCCCGGTCTAAGTAGACCAGAGCACAGCCAGCACATTGTCTTTTCCACAACTGTGCAAGCTGTGATAGGAGGCACAACTTTCTCAGCGCTGAACTATCTTTGTTCCTGAATACAGACTTTACTCGCTGGACGAGCTACTCTGTTTTCTTCTTTTTTTACCTCTATTATTTTTCTTTGTGTTACCAGCACAATTTTGGATCCCTAAGGAAACCGTTATACACAAGATAACGTTTCATGCCTGCAGAAATAGACGGATAAACTCCGTGCTTAACTGAGAAGATCACCTCCGTGTTCTACCTTCTCAACCTACGTCGACTTCACTGATTCCTGTTGCTGCTGCCGAAGAATCAGCTGTGCCGTTGAAACTACCGGCAGAACCGAGCAGAGAGAACTTCTCTGGAAAAGGACGCATCTACTAGCTACCAAAAGAGGCTTTAGTATGTCTGGGCAGCAGATAGTTCTATAAGTTTGTTATTGTAATTTACTGATACAAGCTTCATGTGGTGAATTTCTGTTAAGAAACTCCAAGGGATTTTTAAAGACCGCCGTGTCTTGTTTTATTGCTATGCACATTGTTTGTGTCCGGTACCACCGCTGGGCCGCAACTGCTTTGTTCCTAATTACTGTGTGAAAACATATCAGTATTTTTATCAAGCCAAGGTTGCAAACATGGTTGCTGAATGCAAGTTCACACAGGCTCCGCCCTCTACTGGACTCTATGGGTACTACCTCATCCAATCACACGCACGCACTTGCCCACTGAAATTTTATCATACACGTAGCCGACCTCTCATTGATAAAGTTGTAGCTGAGTGTTTGCAAAAGTAATTAGGATTTTTGGTGTTGGCTTCTGTTGTCTGAAAACAGATACAATTGCACATTCTATCTAATCTAAAACCAGCAAACGCTGCTGAATGAACGTTCACTGCTGGTGGCTGTAGGATAGGTTGTGGTATATTGTATACACATATACCACATATGTATATGTATACATCCCTGTCTTAGTCTCTCCCCCGCCTTTGTCTCTCACTCACACACACACGCTTGCTAGTTTGTTGTACGTTTTTGTATGATTTGTTTTATTGGCTTTATTTAATTTTGCTTAGAATAGTTGTTGATCATTGATCTATGATTGAGTTGAATAAATCCTAAAATTTTAAGAAGTCGTTGCCTGTGATCATAATGTTGCAGTAAGAGTTGGTTACCATGGCCAGTGTACGTACTCACCCTTCTCTGTTTGCCATCTATAGGTGGACAAACCCTCTTTTGATATTTGGCTCATATTTGTTAATTGGTCCCTGATTCCAGGGTGGTATCCCATATTTATTCACTATAATTAATAATTTTGAATATTAATACATACTATTAACATTTCTAGAATATATTTGATATTCAGCTAATAACCAAACCTGACCATATGTTGAAAACCCCAACACTGTGGTGTGAAATTTCTAGTCTGTTGTACTCTATTATACTGTAGTCTATTCTGACATCCAAAGCAGACTCACGTCAGGTGGATCTCGGTGTAAATCTTGAGGAAGTATCCTCCCAGCAGGTAGCCTGCTGCAGGACCCACAATGGCCGCTGTGTAGAAGATCCCTGGGGAGAGAGAGACCACAGACACTGAGCCAGGCCATGGGTGTGTCAGTACAGTGATTGTCAACTTCCTGTTTCCTACTTACCGCTTCCTGTCCTACACGTTAAAAAGGCCCCATTGTTCTTTACTGTGGTCTGTGTCCACAAAGTTAATGTTTCATAAGAAAAATGGAGCTTGAAGTTTGTGTGTTTTGATGAGAGCATTCCCTTAAGCAGGTTATGCTGTGCTCTGCTGTTATTTGAAATGGGCAATGGGGACAAGACACAATTTAGGGTACTATAGATGTCAGGAGTGAATACTGAATGAATATGAATGAATGAATAATAGGTGGGGAAAGGAGTCTGAGATGGTCGGAATAACAGCTTCACCGACTGTACGCCTGTGTATGTGTGAGTGAGTGCAAGGCACATTTGGTTATTTCCACCCAATTAGCTCTTTCATTCCCAGTGATAGAGGCAACAACAATTCTGTGATTTCTCCTTGATGTTCGCTGCTAACTGAAGTTTTTACCATTAGGGCCATTAGGAGGACTATTTTGATGCTAGAGAGAAAGAATCACAGCAGTTGCACACTTCAACTAATTCACAACATATAAAGAAACAATTAAAATATGAGGGAAGAGGAAATAGTGTCATGCAAATTGGAGACAGCTGGTAAGACAACCAGTATTGTTAGATTGCATTCAATGTGTCAACTTACAGACATGACAGAGGTGTGGGCATTTGTATGCTGATGTTCAGACAAAAATCTACGTTCACATTCATGCAAACAGCCGACATATTTAAGCCTGTATCTGCAAAAGACATGCAATTACAGCAAAAAGATGCAGGTGGGAAATTTTCCAAGGCCTGATATTTACACATGTATTGTCATTAAGTGTGATTTATACTTATGGGTCAAGTCTAAGTGGGTAGCTTATTCTATGCAATCAAAGCACAATCAAAGTAATTAACATTAAGAGACAGAAAAATCTGTGCTTCCACGTCTAGCCCTGCTGCTAATATGAGGTGAGATGGAACAGATACTTGCTCTCCTCTTTATGTCCACACAACTCTGGCCTTTAGCCTTTTTACTTCATGACCTAAACCATTTTTAGTGTCTCAGCAGTGTGCTAACAATGGTAAGAAGTGAGGTAATGTGACTGTTTGACTTCAAAATAAACAAAAGAAAAATCCCTAAAACATGTTGCACTAAATTAATTACTGATATGACTCACCAATATAAACTGGGGCATAGTTGGATTTGACGTTCTCATCGAGGTATGTGACTCCTAATGTGTAGAGAGGCGTAGCACCCACACCATGTAGAAACTGGCCCAGCATGAACACAAAACGATAGCTGGACAATCCTCCACCCTCCTTGTCCTGGCACGGGCTGGTACGGTTGGCAGAGCACATTCCTGTTCGCTCAGGCAGACTGACCTGGTAGGGGGGTGTGGTAAAGTGAGGCATGGCAAACACCAGAGAACCAAGGGCCATGATCAGCACCCCCCATCCCAGCCAGCGAGGCTTGTGTCCTGTCCCGCCGAAGTAGCTGACAAAAGCCAGGCAGACGCAGGCAGCGATGTCGTAGGAGCTGGCGATAAGGCCAGCCTGGTAGCTGCGCAGGTCGAAACGCCTCTCAATGGAGGTGACCACTGTGTTAATGAAGCCGTTGATTATCATCCCCTGGAGGAAAGAGGCCACGCAAAGGAAGAACAGGACCCAACGAGGGGTGTTGAAAACTTGGATAGCTTTGGGGGTCAGAGCCCCCCAGCCACATAACTGACCCGAGTCAGCGGAAATCAGTTTTAACTTCATGGGAGTCTCTGCATGTGGTCTGGTTTCCACCCCACATAGCTGCCCTGGTAGTGTGGAAGCCCCAGTGAAAATGTGGGACAGAATAGGGCCATCAGCGCCAGGGCTCCCAGGACTTCCTGGGCCTGAGCCTATTGGGCTGCCTGTCTGGGAGTCCACGGGGCTGGGGGTGTCCAGAGAGGGACCTCCACCAAGAGGGCAGTCCTGCAAGTCCAGGAGCTCCTGCTTGGAGCTAAAGGAGGCGTCAGCATTAAGCAAGACTGGCATCTCCCCTCTGAGGGGCACTGTGAAGGAGGGTCGATGTGGGAGATCTTTGATTTGGGGATAGAGTTATAGGTTCACAACCACAGCGTAGAAAAAGGAAATGTGAATCAGCTAAAGATCAAAATTAATTTGTTGTGGTCAAGGCTCTGTCAGGCTTGTGTCTGAAGTTATCTATTCTTGGCTTGTATTGCATACTCCATGTATCCACAGTGATGAATATTTGTTAAGGCTCTTCAGGTGCTCTTCTTTGCTTATTCGCACATGGTTGTCTCCTTCATGTCCTACAGAAAGCAAAGAGAAAGAGAATATGAACCAGTCTGTATTAATAATTAATTTAATAGTTGCATGAATGAATGACACATAAATCTGAATGGATGACTTTTGGGCCCCATGTGGATGTCAGGGACATGGTTATTAAATCCTGTGCGTTCCACAACAGAGGAGCTGAGGCAATAGATTCAGCTTCAGCATCCTGTGATGTCAATCTACAAGGAAATTATTATCAGTAGTTGCACACAACCTATAAAACCTCAAATAACACACAGAGGTAATGAACCATTAGAAGCACTCTCTGCTCCAGTAAGCAGAAATACAGATCACAGCTTTCATTAACACAAACTGCGCAGATCTAGCAAAATATTTTGACTAAATAGCACAATTTGAGACATAACATCCACATACCCACTTCAAAACACATACAATAATAACTGAAGACCACTTTATAAATGCATATTGAGTCATCATTGCAGAATAAAGCGTGATGTAAAATTGATATAGCTTGAGAGTCATTTACAATTTGTCTACTTAAAATTTAAAACAGTTCATTATTCTGCTGACATCTGCTTACAGTATGGAGATGCTGATGCAGACGCTGGATCATTTACCTACAGTAACCTCTCCTCAACAGCACAACAGAAAATCCTTACCTAAGGATGAGACAATGTGTTGCTCATACACAAGTGTGTGTATGTGAGAAAGAATGAATGTGAAGTACATGCACTTCCTGTGCTCTGCTTCTTCCATCCCCTTACAATTATCTTGTATTGATTGCACTTTTTTGTTAATTCTTACTTCTTTCCCTAGGTATTTAGCACATTGATGTGATATGTGCTATTATCTCTTACTAGTATTTATTGCTGCTCTTAGTAGTATGTATTGTCAGTTGTAGATCTCGTGCTGTATTTGATGCTCTGTTGATGCTTGTATGTTGTTCCTAAAATGTAAGTCTGGATAAAATCGTGTGCCAAATGAGTAAATGTAAATGTAATGTAAGAGAAGGACTGTGCATAATGAGCTGTAACAATGTCAATAACAAAAGAAGTAGAAAAGGGAAGAAGAGTAGTTCCATCACTGACTCATGTCCTCATAAAATGAAATACAAGTAAACATGTTAGCTGATAAACACATCCCGAGCAAAAGCACAGCAGCTCAACAGTTGATGTAACTGGTTACCTACTGTACATAAGTATTTCATTTTCAAACAGAATGAAGAGGAATTATTTAAACTCCATGACAACTTCTGAAAACTCTTAAAACTTCATTGCTTATTTGCTGCTATATGGCTCATAGCAACACTGTAATGTACATGAAGATTTTAACTGAATAACACCTCTGGAAAAGTTAATAAAATTAAATAATATTAACTGGCAACACCTGTTAATAGATGATAACTGGCTATAAATATTCATCACAAACACAAAACTCTAAATATACAAAAATAAATCAAATTGTAAGTATAATCTATTTAGCCTCCTACCTCCATTCCCACTTAGGATAATCAACAGGTCTGGTGACATTCAAGACAGACTTGGAGATACAGAATACCGTAAGGATGGAGAGTCAGAGAGAAATATAAATGCTAGTTCATAAGACCGTCTCTCAAAGCCTCTTTATCCCAGCACTGAGGCAGAAGATCAGCGCAGTCACACGCCACCAATGTGTCCCTGCACACAGGCTGTAAGGAGGGGAGTTCTCCCAGTCCACATAATCCACCTAGAGCAGTAACTGATACTGCAATGGTGCTTTGCTGCCTCCCACTGGAGCGAAACTATATTGTTTGATCACCTACACACACAATGAAATTCAAAAGCAAGTTGGTTTATCAATGTAGTTGTACACCTGCATTAATTAGCCTTTTGATTTTAACATTATTTCAAATGAATAATTGTGTAGGATAATGTCACTTAACTATCTAGCTTTAGGGAAATCCCTAACTTCAAAATTTACTATTGATGATGTCAGCTAAATTTCTTGAAAACAGTCAGTGGATGTTACGTGTGAAGTACTCTGTTATATTTTAACTACAATACTGCTGACCTGTGCAAATGTTTGCCTCACATAACCTGACCTTAACAATCTATCTAAGTAAAGGACTGTGCATAATGAGCTGTAACAATGTCAATAACTTGAAAAAAGTAGAAAAAGGGAAGAAGAGTACTTCCATCACTGACTCATTTCCTCATAAAATGAATTACAAGTAAACATGTCATCTGATAAACACATGCTGAGCTAAAGCACAGAAACTCAACACTTGATGTAACTGGTTACCTACTGCTGTACATAAATATTTCATTTTCAAACAGAATGAAGAGGAATTATTTAAACTCCATGACAACTTCTGAAAACTCTTAAAACAGACAAAGAAACCTCCTTGCTTTTTTGCTGCTATGGCTCATAGCAACACTGTAATGTACATGACATTACAAACCGAATACAAGATTTGAACTGAATGACACGTCTGGAAAAGTTAAAATTATTAAATAATAATAAATGGCAACAACTATTAATAGATGATAATTGGCTATAAATATTTGTATAACTTCATCACAAACACAAAACTCTAAATATACAAAAATAAAATAACATTATAAATATAATCTATTTAGCCTCCTACCTCCATTCCCATTTAGGATAATCAACAGGTCGGGTGACATTCAAGACAGACTTGGAGATACAGAATACCATAAAGATGGAGAGTCAGAGAGAGGTATAAATGCTGGATCATAAGCCCGTCTCTCAAAGCCTCTTATATCCCAGCGCTGAGGCAGCACATCAGCACAGTCACACGCCCCCATGTGTCCCTGCACACAGGCCGAAGGGAGGGGAGTGCTCCCAGTCCACATAATCCACCTAGAGCAGTAACTGATACTGCAATGGTGCTTTGCTGCCTCCCACTGGAGCGAAACTATATTGTTTGATCACCTACACACACAATGAAATTCAAAAGCAAGTTGGTTTATCAATGTAGTTGTACACCTGCATTAATTAGCCTTTTGATTTTAACATTATTTCAAATGAATAATTGTGTAGGATAATGTCACTTAACTATCTAGCTTTAGGGAAATTCCTAACTTCAAAATTTACCACTGATGATGTCAGGCAAGCAAGAACAAAAGTAACTAGAACTGCAAGCAGTTGTAAACGGGGTCCAAGCCCCCCGCACAGCTGGCGCTTGGGCACGCAAGTTGACCCGGGTGCCCTGCCGTGGTTTTGGGGGCCCATGGCGAATACATGACCAGAGTTTGAAATTAAAGAGACTTGAATGAATGTATGTCCATGCCCTCAGGTGAGCGTCTCACATTGTTGCTCCAAATTTGCTGTCGATCGGCAATTCCAAACCTAGATATGACATCACTTCCTGTTTTTAGCATTTTTCGCAAACATTTGTTAGCTTATAATAAACATTTTTTGTCGGATCAAAGTTTCCTCTACAAACTTTCATCAGCTTGGTCCAGAGATTATCCATGCCAAGTTTCGGAGGCGTAGGTTTTTCAGTTTTCGCGATGTAGCCAAGAAAAAGTCTAGGCGGAAATGAAATGAAATCTCTGTTTGAGAAAGAACGTTAACCAAAACGGCAGCTAAAAGTGGCTGGAGGGTGGCTTTAATGAACAGTAAGTCTTTGGTTTGGAGGTATGTCCTGACCATCTGGATGTCAGGACATACTGGATGTCCCATCTTCACAGTAAAGCCACAGGATTCACACACTCCAACTCTGAACAAAACCTACATGACTCCTTAAATGTAACATATAGCTAACCAGCGGCTAGCAAGCCAACTAAAAACGCAATAAGACAACTTCGGAGTTACCTGGAGGTGCATTTCTCCTCTTTTAGTTGGGGCTTATTTCCTCCCCTCCCCTGTGCCAAGCTAACATGTTGAGGACCAGTCAATGGAATTGACGGTTGAGTATGAGCCCCCATAGGCTGCTATTTCCTAGAAAAATAGCTCTGATCAATCTACTCTACTCTAATCTACCAGTGAGAAAATCATATAGCAATTAGCAAGTCAGAAGCTTGCATAGCTGGTTGAACATGTAGCAAGCTAAAGACATATTTTCTCTGGAGTTGGTGGAGATCAAATCGATTTGTAAGATGGTGATGGTGACTCTGAATGCAAAGTAATCAATGCTGATGTCTGTCTGCTGGATGTAACTAAATGTATCTAAATGTTTGCGAAGATATTAGTCATGAATAGGGTCAGTCCCGAATTATGAGCAGCTGTCCCGACTATGTTTGTCCATCCTGTTTGTCCCAAAAATTAGACTAAATATGAGTTTTGATTATAGCCTAATAAAAACATTAAATACTGATTATCATGTGGTGTTCAGGCTACAGCAGGGCCTACAGGGTATGGTGGACATTGTGTCAACAGCGTTGTTATAGCCACAAAGTAACACATGCTCTTTTTCCATTTTTGTTTTCTAGTGTAGATGAAGATAGTGGAAGTTACAGACACGAGGACAGGGAGAGTGTACAGGCAGCCTTGAAGGCGAGATCTGACATGTGCGTTGCACAGACTGATATGACAGGGACCGCTCTGATAAAATTTGGATTTTATTTGAATAAAATAAAATAAATTGTATATCATATCATCATGATTTACCCACTGTTACATTCCCACAGTTGTTCTGTTATTCCCTAATGACAGACAGGTGATTTCATGAACAAAATTTCACTAGCAAGGACTAAACAGAAATGATTAAATGATGTATTAAAGGAGACCTATTATCTGCATTTTATGACTTATTGACAATGTTACAATGTTGGATGTTCATGTTAAACATGGCCAAAGTTTCAAATAATAAGGTGAAAGTATTTAAAAGAAATCCCTGTGAGCAAAAATCTCAGATTTCCTCCTGTTCTGAACGCTCTGTTTTGAACAACTTTTTCTACCAATGGCTCCGTTTGTTGACACACAGAGCCGGTATTCCACATACGGTCACAGCAACACTCAGTCTGTCTGTACCGCTCAGCGACAACAGCCTGGTAACATGCTTCAGGTCTTGGCCAATCACAAGACAGTGGGCTTTGAGAGGGGGGGCCTTAAAGAGACAGGAGCATCTACAGCTTGTTTCAGACAGAGGCTGAAATGAAGGCCTACATGAAGAGCCAGATTTTTTTTTTACTTTGAATCATGCAAAGCTGCCATAAAGCAGTCACAGAACTACAATATAGGACTGGAAAAGCAATGATTGAAACAGAAATTACAGATTTGCAAAGATGTGCAAGGCTTGCAGTTGCTGAATAGACATTCGAAAGCGTTGTGGGGAAGCTGCTATAGGGAAATCCGTCGTAACACAGGTGCAGAATGCGAGAGTGAAGAAAAGGAGATGGAAATGCTGGCAATGACGTGATTGATGTGCGGTCCCGCTCCTAAAACTCTGCTAATTAGCTCCATAATAAATTTTAGTGTTGAGTGTTGAGCTTTACTGTTCCTTGACACTGAACCATAGACTTTATAAAACAACACTGAACATACTAATATACTGCTTGCCAGCTTTAACCTTCTATACCTCCTATGGTCTCCTAGATTTATTACAACCCCAATTCCAATGAAGTTGGGACATTGTGTAAAACGTAAATACAAACGGAATACAATGATATGCAAATCCTTTTCAACCTATGTTCAATTGAATACACCTCAAAGATATTTAATGAAAATAAAAGGTTAACTGGAAAATAAATAAAAGGAGCATCCCCGAAAGGCTCAGTCATTCACAAGCAAGGATGGGTGCGAGATTCACCACTTTGTGAACAGCTGCGTGGCAAATAGCCCAACAGTTTAAGAACAACGTTTCTCAACATACAATTGCAAAGAATTTAGGGTTTCATCATGTACGGTCCATAATATCATCAGAAGATTCAGAGAATCTGGAGAAATCTCTTCACGTAAACGGCAAGGCCGAAAACCAACATTGAATGCCCGTGACCTTCGATCCCTGAATCACTGCATTAAAAACTGACATCAATGTGTAAAGGATATTACCACATGGGCTCAGGAACACTTCAGGAAACCATTGTCAGTTAACACAGTTAGTCGCTACATCAACAAGTGCAAGATGAAACTCTACCATGCAAAGAACATGTTGCAGGCCTACGCATTATCTTCCTGTGCATGTAATGAAATGCTCTTTCACTGCCACTGCTCTTTTCATTCAACTAATAACTAATTATTTTTAGCACTGAACCTAAAAAATCCTTTGTGGCAATCTACCTCAGCTCATTATTATCTGAGTACAGGATACCAGAAGACAAGCAAAACTTTTTGCTGAACAACAGAAACTGAACAGGAATATTCAACCATGCTGCTGTGAACTGTTGTCTACAGCCAAAGACTCATGATAAGCAGAACTAATAAGGTTTGGGAGAGAAGCCAGAGCATGCAACCCAATTAAAATTCTTATGTTTAATTGACAGGTTGCCAAATGAAGTTACACCTTGTTTCCTGTCCTCTGTGGTTTGAGAAAAGGGTTGGAGGTGAATTTTTCAGTATAAAGGAATTTGTGAGTTGAGAGATTTTGAGGAAGTTTTATATTGCATCACGTGAGGCAATAGACCGACAAGGCCAAACCAATTCACAAATGCGAATTAGCCTGGAATCTCTCAGTTCATTTTTGATTTCCAAGTGGTGTTTTCAACGTACACAGACAAAAATGTCTCTGTACATAATGGGATAGACCAACAACCAATCAGAGCAATGCAACCCAGATTTGTGACAAATCGCTGATCGATGGAAAACTGTAAACAGGCTAAAGTCTGCAGAGAGTTGGGGTCAGGGTTAACAAGAGCTCGCAGATTTGTCGGGTTCCCATGCTGGAGAGGAAGAGTAAGGGAGGGTGAATGAATCATTATCAGGTGATGATGAGTGACCAGAGGTGGGAGTGCCTAGAAAGTTGAACCAGGACACTGTTAACAATGCACTATGATGAGGTAACACCCTCCCATTCCACTGTTTGTTTTTCTGTGCCTGACTGTGAATCAAACAATGCCAGAAATGGTACTCACTGGTTATTTTTTCTTATTTCATTCCAATCTAATTCTCTATCGCGCCTTTTATTTCTGTTTTCAAAGTGAGATCAGAGCGAGGACTTGTAATATTAATAAGCAACGGGATCTACCCTACCTACCGGGTCCTTTATCTTCACAGCTGAAACTTATTTGCTTTGGACTGGGAAGTATTTCCTGCTCGCTGGTAAACAAAGGCTTTTGAAGTATCAAGGGGAAGCCTGTGGTTATTACACATCTAAGAAACAGTCTCAAACTGTCAATCTTACTCAAAGACACTGGTATGAGATTTCAATACAATGAGGTGCAATCTCTTTTTACTGGAACGATAACTATCTTAATGTCACAGAATATCCCTCTGGTAAAACTGTAGTACAGGACAAATTAACTGGAGTGGATTGGAGTTAAGTATTCTTAATAATTGCACTGATGTTATTCCAGAAACCAGCTCATTCAACCTTTAATTAGAAAATGTAACTGATATGGATTGTTTATGGGAGAGAAGATAATCTCAGCCTTGAGAGCTCTTTGCTCTTAGAATATATGAACATTTTTATTCATCTTAGTCTGGGCTTGAAAAAGTGGATTTGAGACTAATTCTGTTCCATTTTATGAATCTGAGGAGTGCAGAGATGCTTAACTAGTGGAATAAGGAGGAGATGCCCTTTGGGAGAATGTTAATATGACATCTTTGTAACTACATGACTTAAATATATTGCATTTAATCAAAGTTAAAAAGGTGATCCCTGTGCACAACGGGATTTGGGAATGGGAAAACCTGTGTTTGGAACACCAAATGTAAATTCATGAAGTAGATATACAGAAGGTTGGACCCAAGGGTCATGTCCATTTAACTCAATTATGGCTTAAGAAAACAGTTTTATTCTGTTTTAGTATTAACTATTTTCATAAAGTCAGTGCTCAAAGTGGGCCGGTACACACCGGTTCATTTGCTGCAGGGCTTTCATTCCTGAATATTTAGAAATTCCTGGCTGGAACATGCCTCAGTAGCCTTAGAGTTAACTCGGTCTTGTTTAAGCATGAATGACACGCGTTCACACCAACCTTGTTTAGTCCGGTTGAACCAAACCCTAAAGCATTTACCCCCTTAGTAGGGTTTGTTTGGGTTGGTGTGAACGCCGCACTCAAACTCTGGTGCACACCAAACAACCACACTCTGGTCTGCCTCAAAGAGGTGGTCTCGGAGGTGAACAAGTGGACTATGGAGCGGTTCATTTTTGGTGTGAACACCATTCGAAACCTATCACGGGAAGCTACCATTGTAGGTGTCATTTAAAATAGTACTTATTTATATTTCTGTACTATTTAATGTATTATTGTTGTTATTTATACTATTTTATATTCATCACAATATGCTTTGTTACCAAGTAGGTTTTCACAAATTTGCCAATTTGCCTTGGATTTTAGTACATACAATAAACATATTAAGAGGAAATAAAAAAAGAAAGGCAAAGTAGTTAATAGCAGTTAATAACAAAATTGGTTGAACTTGATTTTCAGTATAAATTTAGAGAATAGAAAAATTACAATAAAAATATGAAAGAGAAAAAAATACTAATATAGCAAATACATAATATAGAAATATTTTTGGCTGTTTATCATAATATGTAATATTTATTCTTGGTCTGCACCTTATTGAACTTTTTTATGTAACTTCTTCCTTGAAATGCCTGCATTATTAAATTATTTAATACCCACTACGAATCGTTCATGTGTGACACTCGAAAGTCTGCTGATATGCACTGTGGACCACCACCAACACGAAACTGACAGTGCTCCATGATGATATCCAGGTAGCCATTTGGAGGGGTTTGTTGTCTTTTCACCTGCTGACTGTATGACCAATAATTGAACGATATTTCCACCACATTTCTCTTGTTTACACTTTCTGAACCGTTTTAGATTTTATAATGATAATAAAAATAACAATAATAATTTTTATCTATAAAGCACTTTTCAAAACAATGTTACAAAGTTCTTTAACTAGAGCAAAGAAAATAAAACACAGCAAACAAAATAAGATACACAGTAAAATCAGGAAGATCAGAAAATCATCCAATTTTTGACATCACAGAGGCAGTCGGTAAGTGGCAGGTGCATCTGTGTGTCATCATCATAAATATGAAAAGAAACACCATGTTTGTAGATAATGCGTCCAAGGGGAAAATAAAATGGGTCCTAAGACTGATCCCTGAGGCACACCATATTTAACCAAACAGAATGAAGAGGCATAGTTCGACCTCCTATTGGACAGGTACGATGAAAACCATTCTCAGGCAGTACCAGAGATCCCCATCCAGTGCCTCAGTCTGTGTAACATGATGTTGTGATTAATGGTGTCGAATGCAGCGCTAGGTCCAGGAGTGCTAAGACTGAGCACATCATCAGCAGACATTAAAAGGTCATTGGTGACTCTAAGCAGGGCAGTCTCAGTGGTGTGGTACTTATGGATTGAAAATTTTCAAATATGTTATTGTTTTCCAGTACAGGGAGCAGTTGCCTGGACAGAATTCTTTTTAAAATCTTTGCTCTAAAAGGTAATTTGGATCATACACGTTTTTTGGAATTAGAGCATTGATTTATCTTCACTCACGCTTCTCAGCAGCTAGCTTTTGCGCATTTCCCGTTCCACTGTTGTTGTTAGCGTCGGTTGGCACCCAGAGATCTGCTGGACTACTACTTCATATTTATATAAAAACTGGACAAAACTGGACATTGGTTGGAGAATAGAAAACGAGGAAGTTGAACTACCTGATGAGTTCAAAAAAGATGTGTCTGTATCTTTATTCCAGCTATCATTGTACTGTGAAGAAGTTAGCATAGCACAGCCATGATCGCTCTGAACTCCATTCAGAAAACAAACATTTAAAAACTTGTTGTCCTGCTGACTTGCTTCAAAGTATGAATTCATATGTCTAACGAATCTGCATCATATTGTAGTTATTTCGGCATCAGTTATTGCAATTATATGACAGCAAAATGTATGTCTTTTTGTTCATACAGCTGGTGTAATCGCGGATTGTGTTTATTCGCTTATCGCGTAGTGTGTGAACACTTGGCAGTTGTCCAGCAATAAAACCCACATGAGGAAAGTGTAGCAAGGATTAAATTTGCGTTGTAAGTGAACACACCATTAGGCCTAAGCTATAGAGGTGCAATAATGTTTAATGAGGACAAGCAAATCTGATTGGAGTGGTCAGCCAGATCGTTGGTGTGGGAATCAGACATAGGTTGGCTTTAGTTTTGAATCAATATGCTAAACTTTGAAACACTTTATTCATTAGGGATGCAAGTACACAAAGAGCTTGGTGAGGCAATATAAGTAGCTGGTGATTCACAATTAAAAACTATACATTTGTGGTCAAATATGGTCAAATCCACTAATTCCACAGAGGAAATGCTAACACCCAGGGTAAAGACCAAGTCCAGTGTATGACCACGGTTTTGTGTTTGCCCATAGACATGTTGTTCAAAGTTAAAAGAAGTGGTTATATTTAAAAAGTCAGCTGCATGAACATTAGTGGGGTCATCAACATGAATATTAAAATCGCCACACAGAACAACTCATAATTTAAAGAGTAGATAAAAGTTCAAGAAGTTCTGTTAAAAATCCTCCAGGTGGTTTTGGGGGGGGCGATGAATTATGGCAAATAGGGTTGGTTGTAGGCCACCATGTTTAAAAGTGAGAGCTTCAAGATTTTTGCCTTTGTGAACTCAAACCGGAACAGCTAGAAAATTGAAACAATGTATCATCCTTGTGCTGGTTCAATTCAGGAACCTGACCTTTAAGTGTGAATCCAACCTACGAGTCTACAGCCATGCTAGTGGCTCTGTGAGACAGTTTTAAGCACAGTGGTGCTTTGAGCTTAATGTTATAGCCAGCATGCTAACATGCTCACAATGACAATGCTAACATGCTGATGTTTATTATTCATCATCATATTCTAGTCCACCAGCTTCATCCCATATGATTACAAAATCATAATAATATTTCAATAGAAATTATAAAATCTTATAAAATAAATAAAAATAAATAAAAATAAATTTGCAGCCATGATGATGGTGATGGTGAACAGAATATTAATTTTAACTCCAAACTCATTGAGATTAAAATTGCTGTTTGTGCATTTTGTCCGGACAGAAACAGAGGATGGTTTCTTTGCAGGCAAGAAAATGCCTGCAGGCAAGAAAATGATAAAGTAGTCAGTAGAATTTATATAACACACATTCACAATGATAAGCCCACCAAATGCAGCAGTATGAAATGCACTAACAGCACTAAAGCTAAAAATTCTGCTACCACCTGACTGAAAACATAGCATTGGAACATTATCAACCCATTATATCACTTAACTTCAGTCAAACTAGAGGCCAGTGCATCTAATGAGTTGTATATTTTAGCTATTCCAAAATTTGCTATATTCAAAACTACACCAATCAAATTCTCTCAAAGTCAAAACAATGGCAAAACATAAGAAGTCGCCCCATTGCCATCTCCACCTCATGACATTTAACAATGGATTATTTTGTTCATCTGCTGAGATGCCCTCAAGGTTCTCTAATACACACATGAGAGTTAGTGCAATACATAGCCAGTATACTAGCACCCAGGTGAGTTCCTATCCTGTTGTTTTAGCCAATTCCAGTCCTCCCAGTGCAGCAGTCATCATAGCCACAGCAGGCAGGGTAATCCAACCCTCCAGGGCCCCATTGTCACTGTGGGGAATTAATGGGATGGGACAAAGTAGGCACTGACCCAATAATGAGCTTCTGCTTGGCTGCAGCTTAGAGAGCAAACATCAACTAGCCCCACAGGCAACAGAGAGCGCTGCTCATTTACCCCTCACCTCTATGGAGATGAAGCATCTCTCTTGTCTGGTCTTCTCTTCTATTCGTCCACTATTATATATTCCATAAAAACAAAATGACAGTCAAGACAGGAACAGAAGGGGAGTACAGATACTCTGCTACAACAAATACACACTCTATTCTACTTGAACTACAGCTGAAAGTACATCTGCACAATATTCAAATTATTTAGTGCTGTTCTTTCCCTGGTTTGAATAAATATTCATCAGGAGACTGTTTTGAGGAAGTTAGTAGTGCATAGTGACAGTATGTAAAAGTATCTATCACAAGCTGTCATATGACAACAGGATCTGATGATACAGAGCAGCAGCTGATTATTTGGTCAAAGTCACAGCTATTCAAAGAATCATCAAAGAATGTTATGTATGAAGGGCAGCAACGAAAGATATTATAGAATATCTTTATTACTATTTCATCTGTTGTTTAATTTTCCAAACTGATTTCTATACAAAATAAAAACAGTGGATCCATGTCCATCACAGTTTTTGAAGCTACTCAGTTTAAAGTGATATAAAACAGAGGAAAGCAGCAAATCCTCACATTTGACATGCTGAAAAAGCATATATTTGATATTTTGCTTGTGCAATTAATCAATTTCTTAAATTGTTGTTTTAGTAAAAGTTATTTACTGTCAGTTGACTAATAATTGTCTATGTCAGTAAACTCAAGTATGTTTGGATTTACATTACTTTAGCACTGACAAAGCACAAAGTGGTTGTGCTTTGTCTAGCTTTGCTCTATCAGACATTATTCATTGTAGTTGTTTCATTAATACTTGCTTTGATAAATGTTGTTTCTGTACAGTGTTCGATTACAAATCGGGTGGAAAGTGGACCACAGACCCATACGCTTTTCTAGAGCACCAAGTTCACTATGTTGCAATTTATGTGTGGTAATTTGATACATTTTAATTTTGTTTTGGAATGTGCACTATTAAAGCACAATATCTACTGATATGATATGAGCCTGAATGCATCTTCTTGACCTGCCTGTGTGCAGCCCAAAATTTATGATGGCAAAGACTGTATGCAAACATACATGTATGATCACATCCACTATGCAGACACCAAACGTCTTATTAACATAACCTGGTAAACTAAATTTTGGACTGCACATTCATGTGCACCTGGGCAGATGATGTAATTCATGTCATGAGGAAACTATTAAATGCACTTAACAGCACCTTTAAAGTGGGTCCTGCTTCACCACCTGATCTTAAGGACATGTTCTGAAAAGAGGGTCTGGTAAAGTAAAGAGTTAGATGACAAGATCGATACCACTCTTAGTCATTCATTGCTGGATAAGCCAATGCCAACATTCCTGTCTGGTTATTTGCGGTTTCTTAATAAATTTTTCTGAAAGATTTATTATACTATGATATACTGAATATTGATGTCACAGCATAAAATGATCTCGTAGAAGATTTTATCTATATAGCCTACTCCTACTAAGTAATAAAATAGCATAAGGATAACATTCACAGAGTGGGAGAAAAGGGGGCCAAAGCAGCCATGTGTAGATGAGTTATATATTTTATTTTGTTGTTTATTCACAATCATGTCATTGTGATCATATGCCTGGCACATTCAAGAAATTCTGCTTTAGACAAAGTAGTTGTAGCTATTTGAATGTGGTTGATAAGTAGGCAAACTAGCTACAAGGACGAGGAGAACATATAAACCATTGAAATCATCATTACAACTGTGCAACTAAGCCATGTTTGGCATGTGCACATGGGAAGAATGATTGATGGTTGTCAAATGCTGACATGTTGTGTGTCACATGCTCTGTGTTGGATGAAGTAATATAGCAGAGACATAGATACGTATCCAAGCAAAGTGTTCCTACTGCCCTTCATCTCACAGACATGACAACACATGTGACCTTGCTGCCTCCTGTTGATGGTGAAACCAACTGGATGAAATTACCTAGAGATCCAGCTAATAGGGGGCTTTGATTCCAGACAAATTAGAGTTGTCTAAAAGTCAACTTGTTCAAAAAGACACATCCAATGCGCACGTGAGATGAGACCTAGACAGCTGCTGGCAAAGCTTGGTGCTTTATGACTGCACTGCCTGAAGCTGCACTTAGCCTCAGCAACACCACTGCTTTTCAAAGAATAATGGAGGGTAAGAGGGTATTTTTACAATACAAATTTTCGTAGTGTGCCACCATGAACACAGAGGAAAAAAAGTGAGGCCATTACAAGTGACTGGTCACTTGTAATGGCCTGTAAAATATGGACTGGAATACATGTAAAAGTGCAATCAGAAACCCTTCTCTCAAAGGTACACAGTTCCTCCGGCTCTTTAGGATAGATATGATGGGAGGATGTGGGGGAGGCATTATTCACACTTTCCAGGAACTAGCTTTCCCTCTCACACCATTATTTCATGAAAGAAAGGACGGCAGTGTTCCTGTTTGCGTACTTTTATATACACTACTTCCTCGTTCTTTGCTCAGTATGTGATGGATGGTATGCAAGATGAGCTTGGGACAAAACTCAGTCACAGACAGGGTGCAATAAGGGATTGTGCAAATATTATGGGGGTAGTGTCATGTGGCTCAGGTGCCACGTAATGACAGTGACAGAGATCTGATCTCATACATATCAGGCTATACTTATCCATAGCCAAATTGAGTGGGAGTGGTTAGTTCAGTCGTGTCTCAACAGGAGTAAGGACTGAAATGTCGATACATTTTAAACAGCAGGGATAACAGCAAAAAAATTTTTAATGACTTCAGAAGGGTTTGGTTGAGTTTTTTTTCTATATGGAAGAATCCAAATAAAGAAGACAAATTGCTAACAAATTGATAATTGTTCAACTTTCAATATCTAATAGCAATAGATGTAGTGGATGAAATTTTATATGATAAGTGAAATGAAAGAGAGGCTCTAATAAATACTTATTTGCAGTTATTTTCAAAATTACAGATTGGTTGTGTGTCATGAATATATAATTGTAAGAGATGGGAGGGTCTGAAAAAAAAAACGTGGGGAGTGTCTTGCATTTTGTATAAAATGAAATATAAGTTTCAGCCCCCTCTCCACCCCAATGGTTTTCATACAGTATGTAATTGGTTTGTAACATCATTTCAGCACTACTGATTGAGGCTGAGGAAACAGTTCTGAACAAAACTGCAACAGGCAGCTGATCTGGCAGATAAAACAATGCAGACTGACTAATGACTAATATGTCAACAGACATGCCAGTGGGATATGTTATCACATGATAGGTGCCACTGAGATTTTACTGCTACAAAGCTGCATGACTCAATTGTCACTTTAGTGCAGATAATACTGCACGTGGAGGATCGGTGAATCCTTTATCCTGCTCTGGCCCCATCTGTTTCTGTGAACTGGGTCAGCCACTCTCTTCAAATTAGACTGCATTAGTTCTGCACTGTGCTTGTCACCACAGCGACAGAACTCCCTGTGAAATGACGGTCATTAAAAAAAATCTTATGTTCCACATAAGGTACACTCTGTGATTTTACATTGTGCTTCAGACAAGACTGATTGGTGTCAGTGTAATATAATACACCTCTGTTGACAGATTAAATCACTGATGTAGAAATCAGTGAACAGCCTGTTGCTGCTGTGGTAAGATATCTTACCACAGCAGCAACAGGCATTTTCTTCTATATAGAAGAAAATGATAAGGCTCAGTCTTTGATGAGGACTGATAGGTCTCTCATGGTTTGACAGGAAATGCTGAGTCATTACTCACTGACAGCCCACACACAGAGACACACTCTGACTTCAGTGCAGGGCAGTGTACAGATAATACAAGCCTGTATTCAAATATAAACGTCACATAAGTGTGCACTGTGTTACCTCAGACTAAAAAATGAAGCGGTGAACAGCTTATAGCATCTGGCTTTAAGTAATAAGTAATAGAACAGCGTTCAGTTAAATGAAAATTTAGTGTGTCATCATATTTCGGCTCCTTCAGTCACATTTTAGATATGTCAAGATATAAGTCTGTTTACAGTTGATCTTACACACTCACACAATGTCTTATTAATCCCTCTACCACACAATCACATCTACACATTTCCACTAGACGATAAAAACCAGAGATGGTAGCCCTTATCGCCACTGTCTTCCAGTGCCAAGTAGATCTCACTTAAAATTCTTTCCATATTCCAAGATTAAACATTTTTCAAAGAGGGAGAGGGAGTAGATGTAATTTTAAGAATTTTCAGCTATTATTATTGTATTGTATAAACAGCATATCTGTGGACATGAATAAATCCAACAGATGCACAATGTTGTGAAAGTAAATAATTATCTCTATCTCTCTATTTAGTATAGCCTACACCTTTAGGGTTTTTATGATTGATACTCGAGTGTTCTTTAAGTTCCAATCTCTTTTGAAACACGTAGGAGTCAGAGGTTAGCAGCTTGGGAATTCCCCGATGAATGCTCTGGTCTTCTGCGGAGCCCATAAAGCATATGGCCTTGCAGTCTCCCCGGAGCGCAGGTGTGGGTGTCTGACCATAGCAATGCACAATCATGTAGCCTATTTGATCGGAAACAAAGCATGCAACAGTATAGACACCACGTTAAAACACCACAAATAGGCTATGTAGGTTATGCAGCGGTTTACCCATGCTTTCAGGAAGCTCATGCGAGACAGACAGATGAGTGTGCGATGCTACTAAACCCAGAGATACAGCACTGCAATAAATTGTCTACTGATAATGAAACGCAAACATGTGTTCACATTATTAGCGATCGTTTCGTCTCCTCATTTCCACATCGTATCCTTTCCTATGGAAAACCAGCAATCGCTCTTTGGGGACCCTCCCTGTACCATCCACTGACACACATGCAGAAATATATGAGATGATACAGTAGCCTAGCTACAAGTAATCGATTTAAGCGATCTGGGGAAAACATATTTTTAACATATCAAATGCAAGTGACATGGGCTGTGTGATGAGGAACGATAACTATGATTTTCGTCAATTTGGCGACAGGAAGTCTCGCCAGTGAATTAGCCTACAATACAAAAGTATAACTACACTGAAGGAAGGAGCCGTTTCAATGTACTCTAATAATCGTGACATACTGCAGCTTTTCTTTGAATTAGAGATTACTGCGGACTCTACGGGTGCTGACGGCTTCTCCATAAATTACAGTATTTGCTACACAGCATTATGGCAGAACATGTCCATGGATTAGAGAAAGCCCAATGCTACCAGATGCTGTTGAACCTTTTGTTCGTTATAAAAAAACATCCGGAAATGATGAAGGAGAAGCAGTGTCTCTGTGACCAAATATTCACTACTGATCGGCATGTTACAGATTACAGCGTAAACGTGGGCTCTTTTAGGCCATTTCAGCGTTAGACATGTGGATCCATGAGCATCCACGCTGCTGATGCTGAGCAGCGGCCGCAGCGAGAAGCGCATCCTTCAAAATCACCACCAGCGTTGCACATTAAAGAAAAAGGCTTACCTAAAATACATGTTCATTTGTCCAGTTCTTCTCACACAATGTTTTGTAATTCGTCCCGTGTCTCGTGGTGAAAGATACAAATGTGGTGCAAATAATTGTAACGCTAGCGCCCTTCTTTTATGGAGCGAGCCGGGTATATAAACCACTGTGTGAGCACTTAGGTATGGAGGCTGATTGGTGCCACAAAAGTGACTAGCTTGGAACCCAGGAGAAATAGATTAAATGAATGAATGAATAAATGAATAATAGTCAGGCACTATAGAGCAACACAAATTATACTTATCAGCTGAGTTTATATGTATAATATTAAATGTGTCCTTGGGCAAGATACTGAACCCCGAATTGCGGCAGGTCAGATCTTTTAAAAAATCAGTAATTGGAATCAGCCAGGAAAATATCACGTATCCTATAAAAAATTAAATTTTGGCTGTATTATTTGTGTCCCCTTCAAAAAGTGCTCATGAAAAATTTTATGTTTATCGTCCCCCCCTACTGTAAAATGAGATTACGTCCATGGCTGTACTTTGTGTTTAGTGCTAATTAGTACATGTTAGCCTGCTACATGGAAACAATGGTGGTGATCAGCATTTAGCTCAAAGCATCGCTATTCAGATCCTTAATTTTAGTTTAAAGTTACAATACGACAGTGTACAAAAATGATATTACTTATAAGTAAAAGTCCTGCATTCACATTAGTATGAAGTCTACTTCAATTTGGTATTTGCATATTCTGATTTTACTCACAAAACATATGATCAACTAATGAAAAATGATGCATTGTTATAGATTAAAGCAACATTATCAAAATCATTTTGATGATACACTGATTTGTAAAAGGGTGAATGGCGTCTCTGTAATAAAACTTTAACAAAACCTTTCGACAAAAGGACTCTCAAGTACTCTAGCTATAAGAGGAAGCAAGAAGTATAGAATGTACAATGTGAGTCCTTTGGAAGAAGCTAACTCGGTATTCTCAGTTTGTATATCATGGCTGTGAAAAGACAAAAGACGACATTGTCAGAGGAAGAGAGAAAGAGAAAAAGAGAGAGTCTGGGCAAGAGACCGGGTGTCAAGCTGGCCAAGTGATGCAAGATCACTTATAGTAGTGTTACAGATGTCTAAGTGTGTTATCAAGTAAGTTTGCAGCCATCAACTCGAGATTTATAGCTAGCGCTGAGTGACCGAGCAACATTTAGTAACCTTTCTACCATAAAATAAGAGCTGGTGGAGAGTGGTGGTGGTGTTTGGCTTTGTTAACAAAGTACTTAACTTGCTAGTTTCTGATAATAAGTAATGCAATCATAACAAATGCACATGTACAGCTGTCCTTACTTTCGACAGTGGCGAATTACATTCTGTACTGTAACTGTACACAAAACACAAAAAATATTTTACATAATGTTGCTTTAAATTATCAGCAATAGATGAAGCAGTTAAAATCAACTGCACCTTGAACAGATGTCAAGTACATTATATTGAGCTGATCAAACTTGCTGTATTTTGAATTCAGGACTTTTATGTTTACCTTACCTTTTATGTTTTTAAATTTGGACATAATACCTATATATATATATATATATATATATAATATACTAAATATTGAAGTAGTTTTTGTGTAAACTTATATTTTACACCCATTTAAGAAGTTATATTGTTTACAACATACATATTTTGTCTTCTTATTTACCTTTTTCCTGCTTCTTGTTTTTGGCATTAATCACCCCCTATACATAAGATTTACTGAGTTCATAGGAGATCCCACTGACCAATGGTGTTCAACTGATGTGGCGCTATCAGTTCTGGACCAATTGCTGTGCTGAAGAGTGAAGCTGAACCAGCAGTTGACCGACAAGTTACCATTATGACTGATGAGTAGCTTTGTGGCTTGGCCATGACCTTTACAAAGTTCAAAATAGAGGATTCAGATATGTATCACTGGCTGTCAATCATTAATGTTTACTGCATTTACCCCAGTTAAAGGTAAAATTAAAGTTTTTAAATGAAAATCACCACAGTGGAATACTTGTTGCATTTCATATTGGGAGAGGGGGGAATAATGAGCAAACATAAGTAGAATATAAATGTATAAAAAGACGGTAAGGTACGTAAATAAAAGGAATTTTTTTGAGAATGTCCAGTTTAATGGACATTTTTAATTAAATAAATGATTCAGACACATGGGCAGTTTTTGTCAGCAGCATGTAGAAACTGGAGAAGCCTTAGCCACAACTTATGAGTTTATTTATCTTCAGTGTTTGTCAAATTGTGGTATGTACAGCAGATACTGTACAGCTCTGTTCTGTTCGGCCAGATGCTGAATCGCTTTATTCTGTTCTGTCAGATACTGTACAGATCTGTCCTGTTCTGTCAATTTCTGTCATTCATCATTTTTAAAAGGATTGGTAGTGTACAGTCTTACAGTCCAGTCTTGACTCACAATTAACTGTATAATTTGGTTGTAAATCAGGTACCAATAAAATGGTCAGCACTTCCTACTGGTATTTTAATGTTGGTAGAAAACAAGACTATGGGGAACAAGCGTGTGACAGTGGGGCATTTTAAGGAAAGGAAAATTGGGTTGGAGCTGAAAAACAGTTTTTGGAAAAGTTTTGGAAAAATGTGCTTATAGAAGAACATCTAAAACATATGGTTTAAATTTACAAAATGTTTACAATGTATTTTGGGGGTAGGAAGCTTGAAGAAAAGAGGGACAAATGTTTGAGTAATGAAGGACTTGTCAGTCATTTATGTGGTACAGCAAGCTGTGACTTTAACAGGTGCTTTAGCTAACAAGCCTGTTATTTGGATTGACTACAGAGTAGGCATTATTTCTATTGTAATGTGTGAAGTACAATAAGAAATGCATTTGCCCTTTGATCATGGTAATATAAAAAAGGGTTTTTTACAGGTGTGTCTTTGGCAGGGAAGCTACACTCACACTTTAGGGATTTGCTGATGTTGTCTACTTCATTGTATGATTTGGAATAGGGACAGATGCTTGTAACTATTTATCCGTGAATTAATAATTATAGGGTGGCACTGTGATGTAGTGGTTAGCACTGTCACCTGTCTGTCTGGGTTCTCTCCAGGTGGTCCAGCTTCCTCCAAAGACTGACAATCTAGGTTAACTGGTGACTCTAAATTGCACTTAGGTGTGAATGTGAGTGTGAGTGGTTGTTCATTTTTTATGTTTCTTGTGATTGACTGGTGACCTGTCCAGGGTGAACCCCGCCTCATGCCAAATGTCAGCTGGGATTGGCTTCAGCCCCCCTCCCCAAGACCCAGCACGGATAAGTGGGTGTAGATAATGGATGGATGGATGGATGTATAAGTATATTTACTGTGAGTTAAAATTGCAAGTGTTTCACTTTTAACACTTGCAACTGCACTCTCTCACCCCTAGAGTGTGACATTATATCTCCTACTTCTTGGTCTCATACTATATCTAGATGTATCTAAGAGTGGAGAACTGGACTGGAGAATAAATATCTAAGTGAAGTGGAATCTTTTAGAAGCATTGCGTTATTTGTGTTATTTTAAGGCTAAGGCGGTTTTCTTGAATGAAACCAGATGAAGCTTTCATTAAAGTTATCTATAAAAATTGGGGTGTGGCTTCAGTGACATAAAAGTTATGGTTCAAAGGTACAGTATTATTCAGTCTGACAGAACGTGGAGAAACAAAGGAGCCATGGCTTCAACTTTGTATGAAGATTTGTCTTGCTCTATTTGTCTGACTATCTTCACTGATCTGGTAATCCTTATCTGCGGCCACTCTTTCTGCAGAGAATGCATTACACTGTCTATGAGTTCACAGCACCAGTGTCCACAGTGCCGGGCAGCGGTTCCAACAGAAGGGAAAAATCTTCTAACCAATCACATTTTAAAAAGTCTGTCTGAAAAAGCGAAAGAAGCTGAGAAGCTAAAGAAAGAATATGGAAATGACAAAAGAGGTACGTTTGTGATATTTTTTTTATGGGTTTTGTAGTAAAGGCAGTGGTGTGACTTTTTAAAGTCTCTTTAATGTCTTAATAATTACAGTGTTACATTATAATTTTTAATTGTTTGATTGATTTCAAAGGTGGCTGAGTGGTTGTGCCCTGAACACGAAGAAAAGCTGAAATTATTCTGCATCACTGAGCAAAGGTTAACTTGTGTCATATGCCGAGATGGGGAGAAGCATGAAGGACACAAGTTTAAACCAATCAAAGAAGCAGCTGCATCTCTGAGACAAGAGCTGGAGACATTTGTGCAACTTGCTTCTGATGATATCCATGTGATAGAAAGCCAAGCCAACACACAGAGGGAAGAAATAACAAAAACCAAAGAGAAGTCTCAGCAGCTGGAGACACAAATCTGCAAACAGTTTGAGGAGATGCACCAGTTTCTGAGGAAGAGAGAGGATGAGATTAAGAATGAGCTGAAACACAAAGAGGAAGATGACGTTGCAAAAATGAGTGGGAGCTTAAATGTGATAGAAACAGCTTTGTCTGAGAGCAGAGAACTGCGGGGAAAGGTGACATCAGTTCTAAAAATTGAAGACTCAGGGAGATTTTTAAAGAGCTTGACTGAAGGTAACAACATCGTGGCTGCAAAGAGCTCGTTTAGGCCCAGAGGAAATGATCTCCAAGTGGTGAATGATTCTCTCTCTTTGGGGCCTTATGAAAGCCACCTGCAGTTCTTTATGTGGAAGGAGATGCTTCAGGTGATCCAGCCCAGAGCAGAGCTGCTGTCACTCAGAAATTGTAATAGAAAATTAAATGTGTCTGAAGATCAGCGCAGTTTGTTTGTTTGCCCAACTCGATCAGGTCTCTCATCTGGCTCTTTTAAGTCTAAGCAATTTTTCTTAGGTCTAAATGATCTAACCTCTTCAGAAAGTACCAACCAGTTCACCTCTGGGCAGCATTACTGGCAGATAGATGTTGGACAAAGGAATTATTGGGAACTAGGGGTAAAAATGAATTTCCTGCGATGTCATGGCACAAAATATGTTGTCTGCAGTCAAAATACATCTACAGCTCTAACATTTGCAGCCAGACCTCGAAAAATTGGGATTTACCTGAACTGCTCCTCTAAAGAGCTCTCCTTCTATGACGCAGACAACATGACACACATTCACACTGTGAGCTCTAGTGATATGTCCATGCCAGTGTCAGCATATTTTAATGTTGATTACAATGATCAAGTTCATACCCCTCTGACAGTGTGCTGGTACTGAAGTCAGAATTTGAAATGATGTAGAGTACGTAAATATAATTTTATTTCTTGAATGAAATAGAGATAATGAAGTCAAGCGTCTGACTTTAGACTGCGGTGTTTCCTACATTCATTCAAGACAAAAAGCTGATGGTGACAGTTCTTCACTGCATCCATTTACTGTTTTCTGTTCTGTATCCACTATAAAGTTTGTGTTTATGCAGCAGTAGTTTTGAAAAGGTGACTTGAGAAATGTGTATTCAAGGCAATAATATTTTGATCACTTGTAAGTTTAGCTCATTACAAATGCAGCACTGTACTACTGTATGGCTGTAAAGTGTAAAATAATACACCACAATTATGATACAGGAAAGAAATGTATTGCAGTGGTGGGGAACTAATAAGAAATTAGGGAAAAGTTGGTCATATCTGGAGAAATGCTTGCAATCCATGTCGCATTGATTCATTCATCTGTACATTTAGGAAAAAACTATGAAACTTGTGCAGATATGTAGTATCAGCATTCCGAGGACTGAGCATGTGATTTAGTGCTTTGCCAAAAAAGCAATTGTAGAAAGCTGTATTATTCTTTGAAATTCTGCGTCTGAAGGTCAGAATTTAACAGTTTGGCTCTTTGCATGAGAGTTTTCTGCATTGAAACTCTGTTGGTAGAACTGTGCCAAAAGTACTGTAATTTGGTTGGGAAAGCTGCTAGAGTTTAGATGTTTGGTGGTGGAGGTACCTGGTTATATAATTATATCATATATTGTGTGTTTAACAGCATATTATAACATGGAAATGTGTAAAACAAGAAATATAATAAAAATATTATATAAATATATATACAAACATTTCTGTGTTTGTCTTAATTTCAAAAACGCAGCAGGCGTCTAATTGAGACCTGCGTTTATTTGTCAAAATTTGAAGCCACACCAGGCCAGTCAAAGGGACAAGCATCTAATTGGGACTAGGCTTTCAATTGAAGTTTTACAGTATATAAACACTGATGAATATTTATGTCATAGACTGAAAGAATATTATTTTTTTAAACAGGCAGATAGAGGCCTAATTAGAGGTTGAGAAAGTTGCCAATCTTACAGAGCTTTCTTGCAGTACGTGAAGCTTATGGAGATTAGAGGGGTACAGTAGGCATTAGTCAAAACAATACTACCATAAATCAAATAGGGATTCATCATAGAATAACATAGACTTCATATACAAGACACATTGATTAAACTCATTTTTCAGTTGGATTTCTCATCAGCTAAAATGCCAGAAAGAAAAAGTAATTTCTGTTCTATCTATAGACAGTTTAGCATACTACTAGCATACCTTCTGCAACTTCCTGCAAATTATTACGAAATTT
>NC_060157.1:25891369-25898887 GCF_021292245.1 Micropterus dolomieu | reverse complement strand
TTTAAATCAGGAGAAATGCTTGTAATCTCATGTCACATTGATTCAGTCACCTGTATATTTTCAAATAAACAATATAAACTTGTGCAGATATGTAGTATCAGCATAATGAGGACTGAGCATATGATAAGCAATCGCATAATAATTGATGTTTTTTGCTCTCTTTAACCTTTCTGTGTCTGTATATATATACTTGTGTTACTGCTAGGGTTACATACATCAACAATAAAATTATGCAGAGTAAGCTTGAAGATTGAAGAGTTTGAAGGTCAGAATTGAATAGTTTGTCTCTTTGCATGAGAGTTTTGCGCATTGAAACCCTGTTGGTAGAACTGTGCCAAAAATACTATAAAAGATGTGACAGCTGTAGAGCTTTAGATGTTTTGTGGTGGAGGTACCCTGTTGTTTGTATATAATTAAATCATCTATTGTGTGTTTTTACAAGATATTATAATATTGAAATTTGTAAAAACAAGTAATATAATAAAAATAACAATGCCATTTCTATGTTTGTGTTAATTTCTCTAAAGTATGCCTACTATCAAAGTTACAGTGGCTGAGAGAGCTTAACGCACTGCAACTTACTGTAAGAAAAAGCAAGCAGATATGCAAAACACAAACAAATAAAGAATAGGTCTTCATTACTTTGACAGCACATACGCTACATTTAGAAATAATATTCTGCTAGGCATCACACAAAGCCATAAAGATACACACTGCAAATATAAAAAAAAAACAGAGCTGATGTTCTTATGACCTTCTCTCAACCTAAGGAAAAATACTGAACTAATGCATGTAACATAATTAGGCAAGTGACATAACATTAAGGGAAAAAAATGCATACTATATATATGCAAACAAGAAAAGTAACATTTCAACAAAAAGAGTTAATTTGACATCATGAATTGAATGTGATTTCTTGAATGTGATTTCAAAATGTTCAAAAGACATTCAAGATTCATTAAAAAGGAAGATAAAGATTGTTTAGCAAAGATGGGTAATAGGCTACTATCAAGTTGTTTATTTCAACCAGTTTGAATATTACTTACTCTTGTTTACCATACCGGTAAACCTGAACTGTTTCCCTAAAATTAACTGAACAATTGAATTGGGGAAAATATAACCCATCTTAGATTTGATATTGTCTATATTGATAAAAAAATTTGCAAGAGAACACCTATAAAATACAGAGCAGGCGTCTAATTGAGACCTGCGTTTATTTGTCAAATTTTAAGCCACACCAGGCCAGTCAAAGGGACAAGCATCTAATTGGGACTTCACAGTATGTAAACACCGATGAATATTTATGTCATATACTGAAAGAATGTTATTTTTTTAAACAGGCAGATAGAGGCCTCATTAGAGGTTGAGAAAGTTGCCAATCTTACAGAGCTTTCTTGCAGTACGTGAAGCTTATGGAGATTAGAGGGGTACAGTAGGCATTAGTCAAAACAATACTACCATAATTCAAATAGGGATCCATCATAGAATAACATAGACTTCATATACAAGACACATTGATTAAACTCATTTTTCAGTTGGATTTCTCATCAGCTAAAATGCCAGAAAGAAAAAGTAATTTCTGTTCTATCTATAGACAGTTTAGCATACTACTAGCATACCTTCTGCAACTTCCTGCAAATTATTACGAAATTTTACTTTTTTACTGTATTCAATGAGAGCTTGTTAAGTTGAAACCTGAAACCATCTTGCAACTCTCACCATTTCCTCGTTAGTATTTTATTAGAGTATGTGAGTATGTAAGTGGTGATATTGGTATCATAAGCAAACGAAATGGAAAAAGAACATGTACAGGTTAAAGTTATTATTTTGTTCAATTTCTATGTCATATTGATATAGAAGTTCACTTTTTCAAAGCTCTTCACGCAGTCAGCACAGCAGCAGTCAATGTGACTAAACTGTGAATCACTTTTAATTTCTTTCATACAACATTAATTCAGTGACAGCATCTTTCAAAATCCTTGAACTATTCACACTCAAACACAACCACCACCAAACCTCTGTGTACTTCCATTACATCCATTATTTGCACATGTTTACGTGTTTACTATTTTCAAAAGAAAATTGTGTGAAGAGTTGTGAAAAGTTGAACTCAATTACTCATCCAAACAGCTTCCACATCTGACCATACACATACATGTAGTGAAATACATTCTCTGCATTTAACCCATCCCTGCAGGGAGCAGTGGGCAGCCACTGTGCAGCACCCGGGGACCAACTCCAGATTGAATGCAGTGTCTGGTCAATTGCACTGACTGAAGAACCTAACATGTGTTTGATAGTGGGGGAAACCGGAGCACCCGGTGGAAACCCATGCAGACATGGGGAGAACATGCAAACGCCAAACAGAAATGCCGGGGCAACCGGATTATGAAATCTACTTCAATTTGGTATTTGCAGATTCAACTGATCAACTAATGAAATATGATGTATTGTTATAGATTAGAGCAACATTATGTAGTATTTTATCTTAAAATAACAGTTCCAAAATAATTTTGATGGTACACTGATTTGTAAAAGGGTGAATGGTATCTGTGTAATTGCCACTCCAGGCCCAGAGTGCCTGATATGCAACACTGGAATCCACAATACCTTTACTGCGTAATGCTTAATGACACCATGTCACACAACAACACGACTCTCCAGCAAGCTAGCTATAAGAGGAGGTAATGAAATGTACAATGTGAGTCTTTTGGAAGAAGCTAGCTCTGTATTCTCAGTTTGGATATCATGGCAATGGCTGCGAAGAGACAGAAGAAGACGTCAGAGGAAAAGAGAAAGAGAGTCTGAGAAAGAGACCGGGTGGCAAGGTAGCCAACAACGCTACAACAACCAACGCAACAGCACTTACAGTAGTGTTACAGATGTCCAAGTGTGTTATCTAGTAAGTCTGTAGCCATCAACTTGAGATTTATAGCTAGCTGTGAGTGACCGAGCAACATTTTGTTCTTTTTTCTACCATAGAGTGGCGGTGGTATTTGGCTGTGTAAACAAAGTAGTCAACTTGCTAGTTTTTGATTAGAAGTAATGTTATCATAAAACATACACATGTACAGCTGTCCTTATTTTACGACCGCTCTGAATTATAATCAGAAATTGTGATAAATTAAGTTCCTGTCAACTAATACTACTGCTACTAAAGTATGTTAGACCGAGGCCTTCTGTGTTAACTATGAGCCTTACTATAAACTAAACTATGTTAACAATGCTAAACTACTGAATCTTAGTGTTTCTCTTAATCTCTGTGACATTCCTGCTGTGACCTGCTTAGTTGCTCATTTGGCGCCTCTCATCTGGCCATCATGCGTTGTCACGTGATATTTCACCACACGTAACGAAAAGTAATGACGTCACCGGAAAAAGAAAAGAAAAAAGAAAAATTAATGCTCCAGCTATTACGGTTTTTATTTTAGATCGAATTAAAAACTATAACCGCGGCCAGTTCGGGGAAAACCTCTAGCACTACCAAGCATTTTCATGCCGTCTTCCACCCCAAGCAACTTAACTTGATGACGTCATCGCGAGCGGACAATGTGATGGCGTGAAAACAAAAACATCAGCTTTCCACTGCAAAAAGAGTTGCAAGTTGTAGTTTTCATTTTAGATCAATTTAAATATGATCATGCCAACAACAGACCTCCCGCGGCCAGTTTGAGGCCGTTCGTGGGAGGTCTGTTTACAGAGGGTTAAACTATCAGTAATAGATGAAGTAGTTAAAATCAGCTCCACCTTGAACAGACTTCAACAGCATTTAAATATAGAAACTGATACTTGCTGTAGTAACATTTTGAATTCAGGGATATATTTATATATTTCCACATTTATTTATGTCGACTGTATGTTTGTCTACGTGTAGCACCTTATCACCACAGCAAATTCCTCGTATGTGTAAAACAATACTTAGCAATAAAGTCTCAGCAGCTGGAGACACAAATACGTAGTTTGAGGAGATGCACCAGTTTCTGAGGAAGAGAGAAGGTGAGATAAAGAATGAGATGAAACACAAAGAAGAACCGAAACATTGTTAATATTATTAGTAACACCTGTTCTGAATACTCGGAATGACTTCTGCAGTGAGTGACACATGGTGGGGTGTGGCTTTTCCACGAAAGTGAAACTGACAGTTCAACATAACACCACAAGTCAGCCTGGCAGAGCAGAGAGAAAAACGTGAGCCATGGCGTCTGCGTTTTACTCAGAAGATTTGACTTGTGCTATTTGTCTGACTATCTTCACCAATCCAGTGAATCTTTCTTGTGGACACTCTTTCTGCAGAGAGTGCATCACACATGTTCTGAGTTCACAGCCCCAGTGTCCACAGTGTCGGACAGCTGTTCCAGCAGATGCGAAATGTCTTCCAACCAGCCATATATTGAAAAGCCTCGCTGAAAAGGCTAAACAAGCAGAGAAGATCAAGAAAGAGCATGGAAATGAGAAAGCAGAGGTATGTTGGTGGTATTCATTATGGAATTTAAGTATTTGTAAAAATGCACCATACACAAAGATTTCATTTCTGAAGATATGAAACATTTAGATTAGCTGGTTACTGGAAGATCTGAAAAAAAAAAACGTGTGTATTGTGTACATATGTATTACTGGAATGTTTTGTAAAATAGTATTATCTTGGCCCAGATGACACATAAATGAAAATAAAAACATATATAGCTATTACTTATACTTACTTATATATAGCCTATGTATGTATATGTATGTGTAATGTGTAGTGCTGGGCAACGATTAAAATTTTTAATTGTGATTAAGTGCATGATTTTCAATTAATCGCAATTAATCTCATTGTTTTGCGCAAAATTGAAAATGAATTCAGTAGTAATAAAGTAGTGTATTGCGCACTTTTAACATAAATGTACTGTTTTATACACAAAAGTACAATAACATGTGGTTTGCAAACACTTAAAAAATAAGGTGCTTTTTACCAGCAGTATTCCCTTTACACAGTAGCAATAAAATATTTCTTGTAAATCTCAACTTAAACATTAATGTAATCAAATCAAATATAAAACCAAAGCTATTTAACACCGCCAGGGCATTAGCTTTTATCTAGCTTGTTAAAACAAGCGGGTGCGTTCCCGTGAAACTGTCACGGTTGTGCTCGACTCACACACACACCTGCCTACTGCCGAAGTAGATTTTTCTTAATTTTTTGTTCGCGACACGCAGCACAAATCATTTGAAGAGAGACTAATCCCCTCCTGTTTATGATTTTCCAGAATCTATTAAGCTACTGTTTACTAAATAGTTATCAGGACATCAACAGGAGGGAATTCACATGTCAAGGCCTATCAGGTAAAGTTATGTAGCCTATAATCTTAATTTAAGTTAAATAGGCTACAGCTGTGTAGCCGTTGCCATGGTTACTCTTATAGAGCGCCTGCCGTTTAATCGCAGAGCGCTGTCTTACTTCTCCCACACGTTGCATCCAACGTAGTCTGCTGAAGCCTCAACATCCCACCCCTCCTCTGACTCATGGTTTGACTGTATGTGTATTCAGAGCCAGTGAGCAACGGACTTTCAAAATAATAATAATTTAAAAAAATGGGTTAATTAATGCCTTAACACGATAATAATGCGTCGATGTGCCCAGCCCTAGTAATGTATCATGATCATCATCTTTTTGCTGTTTATTTATTATTAATATATCAATCTTTTTTTTTAAGTTCATATTTTTATTTTTTTACAGGTGGCTGAGTTGTGCCCTGAGCATGAAGAAAAGCTGAAACTGTTCTGCATCACAGATCAGCAGTTAACGTGTATTATATGCCGAGATGGGGAGAAGCATGAAGGACACAAGTTTAAACCAATCAAAGAAGCAGCTGCATCTCTGAGACAAGAGCTGGAGAAGGGGATGGAGAAACAATGTGAAGATATCCTTACTACAGAGAGCCTAGCCAACACACAGAGAGAAGAAATTACCAAAACCAAAGAGAAGTCTCAGCAGCTGGAGACCCAAATCCGCAAACAGTTTGAGGAGATGCACCAGTTTCTGAGGAAGAGAGAAACTGAGATAAAGAATGAGCTGAAACACAAAGAGGAAGATGCTGTTGAGAAAATGAGCAAGACCTTAAACGCTATAGAAACAGCTTTGTCTGAGAGCAGAGAACTGCAGGGGAAGGTCACATCAGTTCTGGAAATTACAGACTCAGACAGGCTCTTAAAGAGCTGGACTGAGGGTAACAGTATGATGACTCCAGAACATTTCTTCAGGCCCAGAGCAAATGATCTCCAAGTGGTGAATGATTCTCTCTCTTTGGGGCCTTATGAAAGCCACCTGCAGTTCGTTGTGTGGAAGGAGATGCTTCAGGTGATCCAGCCCAGAGCAGAGCTGCTGTCACTCAGAAATGATGATCCAGAAATAAATGTGTCTGGCTCTAGTCAGTCAGGTCTCCCGTTTGGCTCTAGTCAGTCAGGTCTCCCGTTTGGCTCTAGTCAGTCACATTCCTTTCGTGGCTCTAATCAGTCAGGTCTCCCGTTTGGCTCTAGTCAGTCAGGTTCCTTATTTGGCTCTAGTCAGTCAGCGCTCTCATCTGGCTCTAGTCAGTCAGGTTCCTTATTTGGCTCTAATCAGTCAGGTCTCTCATCTGGCTCTAGTCAGTCAGGTTCCTTATTTGGCTCTAATCAGTCAGGTTCCTTATTTGGCTCTAGTCAGTCACATTCCTTTCGTGGCTCTAATCAGTCAGGTCTCCTATCTGGCTCTAGTCAGTCAGGTTCCTTATTTGGCTCTAGTCAGTCAGGTCTCTCATCTGGCTCTAGTCAGTCAGGTTCCTTATTTGGCTCTAGTCAGTCAGGTTCCTTATTTGGCACTAATCACTCAAGTTTCTCAGATGGCTCTTCTAAAGTAAAAGCAACATTTCCTGGGCGTAAATGATCTGCCAGCCTCTGCAGAAAGTACCAACCAGTTCACCTCTGGGCAGCATTACTGGGAGATAGATGTTGGACAAAGGAATTATTGGGAACTAGGGGTAAAAATTAATTTCCTGTGATGTGATGGCACAAAATATGTTGCCTGCAGTCAAAATACATCTACAGCTCTAACATTTACACCTCGAAAAATTGGGATTTACCTGAACTGCTCCTCTAAGGAGCTCTCCTTCTATGACGCAGACAACACGACACACGTTCACACTGTGAGCTCTAGTGATATGTCCATGCCAGTGTCAGCATATTTTAATGTTGATTACAATGATCAAGTTCATACCCCTCTGGCGGTGTGCTGGTACTGAAGTCAGAATTTGAAATGATGTATAGTACGTAAATATAATTTTATTTCTTGAGTGAAATAGAGATAATGAAGTCAAGCGTCTGACTTTAGACTGCAGTGTTTCCTACATTCATTCAAGACAAAAAGCTGATGGTGACAGTTCTTCACTGCATCCGTTTACTGTTCTATCTACTATAAAGTTTGTGTTTATGCAGCAGTAGTTTTGAAAAGGTGACTTGAGAAATGTGTATTCAAGGCAATAATATTTTGATCACTTGTAAGTT
>NC_060157.1:25889872-25891349 GCF_021292245.1 Micropterus dolomieu | reverse complement strand
TCAGTCAGGTCTCCCGTTTGGCTCTAGTCAGTCAGGTCTCCCGTTTGGCTCTAGTCAGTCAGGTCTCCCGTTTGGCTCTAGTCAGTCAGGTCTCCCGTTTGGCTCTAGTCAGTCAGGTCTCCCGTTTGGCTCTAGTCAGTCAGGTCTCCCGTTTGGCTCTAGTCAGTCAGGTCTCCCGTTTGGCTCTTCTAAAGTAAAAGCAACATTTCCTGGGCGTAAATGATCTGCCAGCCTCTGCAGAAAGTACCAACCAGTTCACCTCTGGGCAGCATTACTGGGAGATAGATGTTGAACAAAGGAATTATTGGGAACTAGGGGTAAAAATTAATTTCCTGTGATGTGATGGCACAAAATATGTTATGATATGTGCTGGTACTGAAGTCAGAATTTGAAATTATGTATAGTACGTAAATATAATTTTATTTCTTGAGTGAAATAGAGATAATGAAGTCAAGCGTCTGACTTTAGACTGCAGTGTTTCCTACATTCATTCAAGACAAAAAGCTGATGGTGACAGTTCTTCACTGCATCCGTTTACTGTTCTATCTACTATAAAGTTTGTGTTTATGCAGCAGTAGTTTTGAAAAGGTGACTTGAGAAATGTGTATTCAAGGCAATAATATTTTGATCACTTGTAAGTTTAGCTCATTACAAATGCAGCACGTACGCATACTACTGTATGGCTGTAAAGTGTAAAATAATACACCACAATAATGATACAGGAAAGAAATGTATTGCAGTGGTGGTGAACTAGTAATTAAGGTAAAAATTTTTAAATCAGGAGAAATGCTTGTAATCTCATGTCACATTGATTCAGTCACCTGTATATTTTCAAATAAACAATATAAACTTGTGCAGATATGTAGTATCAGCATAATGAGGACTGAGCATATGATAAGCAATCGCATAATAATTGATGTTTTTTGCTCTCTTTAACCTTTCTGTGTCTGTATACTGTATATATACTTGTGTTACTGCTAGGGTTACATACATCAACAATAAAATTATGCAGAGTAAGATTGAAGATTGTGTTTGAAGGTCAGAATTGAATAGTTTGTCTCTTTGCATGAGAGTTTTGCGCATTGAAACCCTGTTGGTAGAACTGTGCCAAAAATACTATAAAAGATGTGACAGCTGTAGAGCTTTAGATGTTTTGTGGTGGAGGTACCCTGTTGTTCGTATATAATTAAATCATCTATTGTGTGTTTTTACAAGATATTATAATATTGAAATTTGTAAAACAAGTAATATAATAAAAATAACAATGCCATTTCTATGTTTGTGTTAATTTCTCTAAAGTATGTTGTTACGACTGCTGCCTGTGTTTCTCCCTGCATGTTACACTGTGAGGCGGGGGATTGGCTGGACTTCGGCAAGCCTGGTTGATCCCGCCTCCCACCTCCGACGATTCTGATTGGAGCGGCACACCACCCCTTCTCCAATCGCCAAGCTGCCTGCAGGACCGCCTTCGTGCCTT
>NC_060157.1:25856398-25889852 GCF_021292245.1 Micropterus dolomieu | reverse complement strand
TGTCTGATTTATTTGTTAACATCCTAACTTTGATTGGATTTGATTGGAAACATATTACTTTAAATGCAACACCCTAATTAAAAATGTGTTGTTCCCATTAAGCTCACCCCTCCCCGCGATGGTATTCATGGAAAAGGAGTGTTGAATAAAGATGCTTACGTTTATTTCAGCTCTTAGTGTTTGTATGTGGGTGTTTTAATGGGAATGTGGATATTTCAGATCAATTTGAGAAGTACCTATGATCTTGTTCCACATTATATTGTGTGTCATGTAATGTGAGGAAGTGGACTTGGTCTCGACTTGGTCTCAGCCCCTAAAAGTCTTGGTCTTGTCTCGATCTCGATAAACTCTGGTCATGGTCTTGACTTGGTCTCGTTTTGGGCGGTCTTGACGACAACACTACTTATATGTGCTTGTGTGTTTTCAGGAAGAGCAGGGAAAGAATCTGGTATCTCTGCCCTACACTACAGCAACAGCTGTTCTTCACAGTGATGGCACCATCTGGCTGGAACCTGAAGTCCTCTTTTCTGGACCAAGACAGGGTAACACACACACAAACACACACACACATTTTAAAGACCCCACTGAGATTTATTATATTATTATAGTCCTGCAATCAGACCTTTGACCTTTATGTAAAAGTACAAATTTATTAGCATCAAAATACTTTTAAAGTAAAAGTACTCATTATGTGGAATGGCTAATTTAAGAATCATATTATATCACTGGATTATAATTATTGATGCATTCATGTGTACATCATTTTAATGTTGCAGCTGGTAAAGGTGGAGCTAATTATAATAACTTTGTCATGCTAGATCTATAATAATAATTATATTATTTTTTTATATTAATAAATAAAAATGTACACTATTGAAAAGCACAATATTGGCCTCCAAAATCTAGTGGAGCAGAAGTATAAAATAACATAAAGGAAATACCCAAGTACAGTACAAGTACCTCAAAATTGTACATTTGAGTAAATGTAATTACTTTCTTTCCACCACTGTGTTCTTGATCTTTGAAACAGCAACTTGACAAAAGATAATCAAAACGAGGTACCAGCTTCCTTGTTTTTCTTTTATAGGGGCCTCTTGCTTTGTCTAATAGCTCTCTTGTTGTCTCTCTTTCTCTCTCAGCCTTTGAGTTTCCACAGATTAACTACTCTCGGTGTCGTGGGAAGAAGTATTCCTTCGCTTATGGCCTGGGACTCAACCACTTCATCCCTGACAGGGTAGGAGCACCTTTATCATGGAGAAATCCAGAAAGTGTTTGGTGACATTGATGTTGATATTAGTGTAAATGAAGAGCATGAATTGTTCATTTTTGACTTGCTGTAGATAGTCAAGCTGAACGTACAGACCAAAGAGACCTGGGTGTGGCAGGAGGAAGACTGTTACCCATCAGAGCCGGTGTTTGTACCAACACCCGAAGCTACAGAGGAGGATGATGGTAGAACACACACACACACAAACACACACACTTGTATTATTTCAGTTTATCTTTCTTTATATGGTGCTAGATAAAGCAATCCTATTTGGAGAGGTCCCTCATGTGGGAACAGAACATAAAGATTGCAAAAGTCTGAGATTTTCTCCTCTTGTATAATAAGTTATTGAACAAAAAAAGAGAGATAAAGTGTTCATTGCCAGCAATAAATGAAACTTTAAAAGGTAAACATCTAGCCTAATCTGTACCTGATCAAATTCTAAATTTAAACCATTTATATCATGTCTGTGGTGGAAATACACACATATTCACCCCCCTCTGTCTTGGTGTTGCAGGTGTGCTGCTGAGTATCGTGGTGAAGCCCGGTGCAGACAGACCAGGTGTTCTGCTGGTGCTGGATGCCATGAAACTAACAGAGCTGGCCAGGGCGGAGGTCAACACCATCATCCCTGTGACACTCCACGGCATGTACAAACCATGACCCTGACCTTCATCCCAACCCGGCCAAGACACATCCTAAAGTAATTATTAACTCTAGCTTAGCCTCTGGCATCCCTCTGGCATCGTCCCTGTGTGTTTTAAGCATGCAGGCGTCCAGCCTCTGTTCAAAATCATAACCTTGATTTTTAAATATTTAAATAGTTTAAATTTAAATAGTAATCTCTAAATTACCATTTGTTTCTGGAAAATTGGAGAATATGGTTTTTTCATAAATGCAACCATTTAAAAATACCATCAAGATCATTCATCCATCTCTGTTAAGATTTAAAGCCCTCCACAACACTGAAGCAGCTGTTTTAAAGCTGACAAATGATCTGATACTCGCTGTTGACTGTGGGAAAAATGCCATCTTGGTTGTACTTGATCTCAGTGTTGCCTTCAATACTATGGACCGTGACATCCTTTTGAAAAGCCTCAAACTAAATTGGTTGAAATGGGACATTCTCAGTGGCTATGGGCCAGTTTTCCTCTCACCCATGGGGTCGCTCAGGGATCCATCCTGGGGCCAGTTCTATTTTGCCTGTATATGCCCCCTCTTGAAAACACTACTAGAAAATATAACATCTACTGTCACTTTTACACAAATGATTCTCAGCTGTACCTCCAACTAAAGTCTAGGGATTACCTAAAGCCTCTTCTGGACTGTTTCAAGGACATTAAAGGCCGGATAGCAAATTATTTTATTCAGTTCACTGAAGTAATTATCGTTTGTCCCTCTACATCCAACAAGCCACCTCACCAGTATGCTAGACCAGGTGGTCCCCATATGTGAAGTCACATGCAAAAAAGACGTGGATGTTATCTATGGTTCTGAGCGGTCTTCAAAAACAAATGAGTTATGTTGAGTTATTATGAGTTACTATCAATTAAGAACCATTCCCAGACTTAAGCCAATTCTGTCTTTCCATGATATGGACAAAGAAAGAAATCCATGCCTTCATTACATCACATCTGGATTATTGTAATTCTATTGACTTCGGCCTTCCCCAGGTTTTTTATTAACTTACATCAAAATGTGTGAGCACATCACCCCAGTTCCAGCATCTCTTTATTGGCTCCCTGTTCATTCTGTTGATCACAGCTCAACAAATCTCTCTTGTATGTCCCAAGTTCTTGACTAAAACTTAAAGGTGACAGAGCCTTTGCAGTTGCTGCTCCACAATTATAGAGGATGTTGCCATTAGATATTAGATGTTCCCCCCAATCTCTGTTTTTAAATCTAGGCTAAATGCAAATTATTCATTGGCCTTTTTGATGACTAATCTTTTAATTTGTTACATATAAAACTGTATTTTGTCTATTGTTGTCATCAGTATTTCTCTTTACGGTTCTTACTTTTATATCTTAATGTTATATTTTTGTACAGGACATAAGCTGTGTTTAAATGTGCTCTAGAAATAAACTAGACTTGACTAAAATACACCATGTTCTCTTTCCTGCCAGTAGTTTGTTAGTTAAATAACTAAAATGGCTCTGATTCATATCAGAACCTATCATGACAGTAACCTTTAACTCACCAAAAATCACAGCAAAACATTAATAAGTGGTGTGAAAATGGTTTAACATCACATTTCATGAGCGGTTTCTGACCGAGATGAAAGCATAAAAAAATGTACATGTTACGGTCTGTGTGTCACTGCTGCCTGTGTTTCTCCCCGCATGTGTTACACTGTGAGGCGGGGGATTGGCTGGACTTCGGCAAGCCTGGTTGATCCCGCCTCCCACCTCCGACGATTCTGATTGGAGCGGCACACCACCCCTTCTCCAATCGCCAAGCTGCCTGCAGGACCGCCTTCGTGCCTTCCCCCTCAAATAGGCTGGTCTGCTGCTGATTCGGGGCAGCTACCTTTTGCCATGTGGTTTGCCCTGACGCTGGTCCTAACCTTGAACTCTGTGTGTGCGTGTATCCTCAGTGGAAACAGCTTCTGTGTTTGTGAGATCTGTGTGTTACTGAGAGTTGGTAACTCACCTGGGCTAGTCTACAGACTTGGGCTAGGGGAAGCTCGTTCACTGATTACCCACACCTGGTAGTTAAATATTTGTTTAGTGACACTAGGTTTAGGGGTGCTGCGCTCCCTGTGTTTTTCCACTTCTGAGCAACGGCTAGAGAGGTTTTTGTTTATCTTTTTTCAAGTAGTTTAGTTCCCACGTAGGAGGGATCTCTTTTTGTTATATTTGGTTCTTTGTTTTACGCAGCACCCACTTGCCCATTTTCTGTTTGACTATTTTGTGTGCATCCGACTGCTTAATAAATAATCTTTCCACCCATACCAAATCCATCTGGTTTATGTTTACGTCTCTCCTACCCCTAGACAGCGGGGACGTAACAGTACAATTGACTTCTAGCTATTTATTTTATTTAATTGGTAATGCATCGGTGGTTAATGCAATTCTTTGATATGTAAAGTATTACTTTTCTCACCAGGTCCTTGGGACATATTACAAAACTTGTCATTAATCTCCTTGGATTATTGCTACTAATCAAGCTTGGAGCTAACATTATCTTTTGGCTTTAATATAAAAATAAATATAATAATAATAAAAAACAGTTTCTTCTTTTTCAGTTTAATGAATACTCTCAAAGCCCCTGAATAGTAAGATATCTTGAATGGCTATTTCCCTTTTTGGTGACAGCTGAAACAAAATCTCAGTGCGTTATTTTACGTTCTGGCTGATTCCATCATCCCAAAACCTGCCAGGGGCATAAAAAAAGCTGAGCTCTCCTCCTTTAACCTCCTGTTCAGGTCATCCTCCTGTTTCTTCTCTTCCTCCTGCTCACTGTCGGGAGGAAGCAGAGAGCCAGTGTGACCTGGAGCCATCACTGCCACTCTAGCGTAGGACCACAGGAACAGGAAATTAGGGTCAAAGTTTTTTGGGAGACATTATAAAACTTACTGCTGACAAATAAAGTCAACAGAACAGACCGATACAGGGAGACTGACAGGGGGACAAGTTTCCGCTTGGTTAAAGCAACCAAAACATAGAAATTAGCTGCTGTGAAAATGTTTAAATTCATGATGAAAATGACTGCATACTGCTATTTGTGATATCATCCTTTTAAGGCAACTAAAAACCACACACAAATTTTTTTCAATTTAAACATTTACTTACTTTTTTAAATATATATTCTTATACAAAAAATACATTACAATTTTTCAATTTACATTTGAATTTAAAGAACAGAAATTTTGAAAATGTAGTATTTTTGAAAAATAAACTGTAAAATAAATTGTTACAACGGAAATCAGTGATACACAAACGTCCTTGGAGGAGCTTTTGGAGGCGTCATCTTATAGTATTGCAGAATAGTGATAAAAAGGCATCTTAATAATCAGAAAATAAAACATCTCAAAAACGTCTGTGTGAACGGAGGTAGCCATTAGTTTCTTGAGGTAAAAACATTCACTGACAGTACTGTATTGTTATAGAAGTGTTTATTATCATATGTATATACAGAGCAGCCACAGAACCTTTGTGTTTATAATTTCCTATGAACTGCTCCCAACAGTTCAATATCTGAGAACTCTAAAACCTTTAATGAAGTTTGGTCCATCAGACGATTGGCAATTAATCTTCTGTATTTCACATGTTACACTTCGGACAGATATTTCTGTATGGTGTGCAAAGACATGCATTTGTTATTTAAAGAATGTTGATTCTCTTCAAGGGCTGCTACAATTCCTCTTTCTTCATTTTTTGGATAATTTAGGACAGCTTTTAGGATAATGCCATCATCATCCTGTCACAACCGGTTTAAAAAGGGCCATGGCAAATATGGGAGAGACACTAAAAATGCACTTAAATTAACCGATTTATTTAGAAAACATCAGGCAAACGCTGTGGATGGCACTAAAGACAGTGGTGTAAGTGAGTGGAGGAACAAACAAGGCACAACAAAACAGGCGAGAGTTTGGTGTGGATCCTCTTGGCGCATATTGGTGAAAGTGACCAATGGGGTACAGCCGTTTACAACAGTTTAATTACAAAGAAAGGCACAGTTGTTCGTAGTTTCCAGAGGAAGTGAGGTGAAGAAAGAAAGAGGCCTCTACATACGCAGAAGTGCCGATTGCAGTTTCTCTGTGGACAGCTGATACTGCTGCTGTTTGATGATGTCCAGGCAGTGTCTGAGAACCTGCAGACAAAAACAATGGTAAGTATATATGTTATGTACTTAAATGCCCCTTATGATGTTGTTTTACCTTCCTGGTGTCCTGAGGCAGAATGACTCCATCGTCCCAGAGTCTGCTGGAGGAGAAGAAAGCTGAGCTCTCCTCCTTTAACCTCCCGTTCAAGTCATCCTCCCATTTCTTCTTCTCTTCCTCCTGCTCACTGTCAGGGGGAAGCAGAGAGCCCGCGTGACCCGGAGCCGTTATTGCCACTCTGGCGTTGGGCCACAGGAACAAGAAATTAGGGTCAAAGGCCCGACCACACTAGAGACATCCAGGGAACAAGGTTCAAATTATTGTGGGATTGTATCCTAAATCCTACATGAGCATAAAGTATGATTACATAGTAGAATAGTAAATGCGTGTAAAATTTCTCTTGCACAGCCGTTTACTGTTCGTTTGCAACCAACATAACACATGTAGTTGGGTGTACAAACATTTTTGGTGAAAAAACTGAAATGCACATTTTTGCTGTGAAAATGGACAGAGACAAGTTTTCAGTGGAGTAATTTAAAGAATGCAGTCAGGTAGAACACAGCGATACTAAAGTAATACTACGAAACAATAAACAACCAAAAAACACCTTAAATATCTGCAGTGTGACACATGTACTTAGTTAGAAAGATAGCGGCTAGTACTATTTACTGCCATTAAAACACACACAAAAAAACTGAATATGGTTTCCATTTGCTGTTGGTTCTGCAAAAGCAATGCTGTTATACAAGGGAAAAAATGTGTTTACGTTTTTGCAAAGAGATTATCACATAACTACAGCAATGTTTACTGAGACTCTCACCATAGCGTAGCTGTCAGCACCATGGCAGCCACCTATCACCACTGTGATTTTGGGGACGGAGGCACATGCTACTGCTGACATCATTGAGCCCTGAGCCTTCAGACAGTTGCTATTTATCTCTGCCTAGATACACACAGACAGACACACACAGAAAATACAGACATGAAACATAAAACTAAAATTAAAAGTTATTAAACACACAATGACAAGGATTGTTTTCCTACATCCTGCCTTTCAGGGATTTATTTACATAAATCATATTTTTTAGTTAGTTACTACTTCTCTATTTGATGTTCCAAAAATATCTGTACAAAATTGACTTTTATTATTTCAAATCAATACTTTTGGTGAAATAAATACAAGAAAAGACAGAATAACTATTTTGTTTTATTTTGTTTTTTGAGTTTTACAATGTATTTTGAAATACGTGCATCTGAACAAGCCCCATGTGTGTTTTACTGGGAGTAAATACCTGTCTTGTCGATAATGTTAGAGCTGCTTCTGGTGCTGTGTTCTGGAGGAAGAGGAGGGGGATGTCTCTCTGGTCACACAATTGGACAAAATGGCTGCCTTTCAGTGCAGCCTGGTATGACAGTTCGCCATTGTTGGCCACTATTCCTACCAAGTGGCTAAGAGGGTACATATACACAGAAAAAAACCCAGATACTTAATAAGCATCGCACAAAAACAACATGAAACAAAATACTCACATGCTTAAATAATAAACCAAATAATACAAAAATGATTATCAACCAGTATTTGTACTGCTTTCCAGGAATCCTCGATATGAATATTTGAAACAACACAAGACCCAAACAATACAACACAAATAACTGTCTGATCCGTACACTCATGCACATGAGGTTTTTCCTACAAATTACAAATGATGTGGCAGTTACTCATTGTTCAAGGAAGATTTGTTTTGCTCCCCGGTTTGGTGATCTGATTAAGGCTACATTTACGCTACTATGTTTTTGTTTTAAAATGGAGACCTTTTGCTACGTCTGCACCTCCCTCCGCTTTTTTATTTCACCAAATCTTCTGCAACTGTGGAGGAAACACTCATTTTACTGATTATATTGGCCAAATTTGATTGCAAATTCACAATGACATTTATAACAACACTGACAACTTTAACTTGCCGTTTGTTGGCTGAAAAGCATATGCAGTACCTGCCCTTACTATCTAAATCTGTGTTTGTGTTTGTGTGTGTGTGTGTGTGTGTGTGTGTGTGTGTGTGTGTGTGTGTGTGTGTGTGTGTGTGTGTGTGTGTGTGTGTGTGTGTGTGTGTGTGTATCTTTTACCCATGGATCTTTGCAAAGCCAGTGATGAGTGTGGTTCCATAGCGAGCTTTAAACTCCTGGAAGCGGCTCCCGTCAGTCAGTCGACTGACTACCTGGACAGACAGACAGACAGAAACAACCCACAGCATGTCATTAGTTTTGGATTCAGTGAGACAGTAACAGCCGTGACATGAAACAGAGGTTCCCACAAACCAACCACGTCATGATTTGCCATGAAATTTTAAGTGAAATTCTAAAAAGATAAGCTCATCATTGTGGTGTTTTGTAATGATTAAGGCACTCCTTTCCCTGACTGTTTAGCCAGAAGGACTGCATTTACTCCTCATGCTAACAACTCGGTTTACAGAGCTAATGTCTTTGTGTGCACGCATACTGTACCATTTTAACATCCAGACTGTAGTTATAACTCGTGGGAGCGAGCCCCAACAGCTCCTCTGAACTATAAAGCGGCTCCTCCTCTGCTTTCCTCTTCTTCATGTCCTCCTCACTCTCCTCCTCTTCCTCGGGCAGCTGGAAGTTGAGGGTGGATATGATGTTTCTGGTGTAATCATACGCCTCCTTTTCTTCCCAGGCAAAATAGTCCACACAGCCACTCACCCTGAAACCAGAAAATAAATTGACAAACTTACAACTTATTGTGAACTTTTATTTGGTTATTATAACTATATATTCGATAACTTTATATTTGGGCCTTGTTTGATTTTTGGACCCACTCAGCATGAAGCCTGGCTCCTCCCAAGTCCTCTGGTGTAACTTCCTCCCCAGTGGCGGCCTTGACAAGTGGTGGTCCTCCCAGAAATATGGTCCCTATCCGGTTCACCATCACTGCCTCTTCCGCCATTGTGGGAATGTAAGCTCCACCAGCCGTGCACGACCCGCACACCACTGACACCTGTAGGATTATTAATTGTTTTATAATTGGAATAGCAATTTAAAAACTGCAAGAGTGGTGATTTGATCAAATGCTTGATTTGTTACTTTTCTTTAAATTTCAAATAGTAATCTAGCAAAGATTCTTGCACACCAGAACGTCTTAATGAAAGGCAAGTAGAATCCTTTACTCTGTGAGTATAATCTGTACTGTCTTTATCAACAACATTTGGTCCTTCAGGTAATGGAGGTCTAACGTCCAAAATGTCATTATTAAGCGAGTGACTGTTTTTGAAATTTCAAATAACACTTCACCAGGCTGCTACAGTCCCAAATCACAGACAGCATGCATTTCTGTCTTCAATGGCCTAAATCAATTAAACACTTGTTTCATTATATGCACTCAGAAATGTAATATATACGTATGATAAAGCAAAACCCTAAAACCAAACAACAAATTAACTGGAAAACAGTAACATACAGTTCCATTAAACATGCTTTATAGATGTTTAATCGATTGAGTGTATATTATTAATTGATCGCAGGAACAGCAAGATGTCAGATGTGACATTTGTTTAATGTTTGTTATGACAGACAAATTAATTTTCAGCCTATTTTGTTTTTATCATGTTCTGTTAAAGCAAGCCTGTACTGTAATATTTCTTCACCTGTGGGATCTTCATGGCAGACATGATGGCTTCGTTATAGAACGTCCTTCCTCCCTGGTTCTTATCAGGAAAGATCTCTGACTGGACAATTACACAGAGAGAGAGAATTAGATTAAACACTCTTCTGATCCTAAGCAGTTATTATGGCAGAGCTGTGTGTGTGTGTGTGTGTGTGTGTGTGTGTGTGTGTGTGTGTGTGTTTGGGATGTGGGTGTGTGTGTGTGTGTGTGTGTGTGTGTGTGTTCACCTGCAGTGGTAGAAAAGCTCCTCCAGAGTCGACCAGGTAAACACAAGGCAGGCGATTCTGAATCGCCACTTCCTGTGCCCGTAGCTGCTTCTTCACTGTGATTGGATACGCTGTGCCACCTTTCACTGTGGCATCGTTGGCAATGAACACACACCACAGGTCATTGATCCTGCCAATGCCTGGATGGGTACAGTACATAGGGGCATAAGTCAGCGGCATGCATGTGAGTCACACCTGCATCAGACACGTGCAGAGGGGGGTGCAATGGGTACTTGAGCGCCTGCCCTTTTGCCCTTTGATGCCCAAAGTGCCCCTTTTTCAAACGCATAATTTCCTTTATTTTATTTATTTTAAAATTTGTAACAGCCCTTTTGTGAAGGCCTGCCCAATCAAAGTATCAGCAAAATGAATTAATAATAACTTTGCAGTAAATAAAATGACCCAATTGATGACCTTTCACCTGATGACCTCATCCGTGACGAGCCCTCCCGTTCAGACAACGTTAGTGATTCAGTAGCACTGCCTACAGGACACCTTCGATCCCGCCCATAAGAGGGGTTTGCCGCAACGTGCTTGTTCTGGGACGCAAAGAGAACAGCACAGTAGTTGTGTATTGTGTATATTGCTGTGTGTCGCCTGTAGAAGTAACATCAGTTGCTGGCTAACACGCCGACAGCTAACGTTACTTTTACACACAGATAAACAAAGGTGCTCTGTTCACTTCGTTCTGTTTGGGGGAGAAAAGTTTCACAGGCGTCGAGAGGTGTGGTCTTTTCTAGGCAATTTGACTAAAATCTTTTCACTTGAACTAGGATTATTACAGTGACTTAATAAAAGCCTTGTGCCTTAAAATAAGTATAACAACATTGCTAAAATAGACTATTCCTCCGACTTATAGCCCTTTTAATTATCATTAAATTCAGAACAGTATTGAATACATTTACATTTTGACAGCAACAGTAGCTAGTGTTTACAACAGCTCAACTACAATAAAAACTCAATAACTGGAAATACATATAAAAATGTATGACATGTAAAAACAAACATAGAATATATATTAGCTGATTAAACAATTATGTGACCATGAAAAGATGTAAAGATTGTTGAGTGTTTGGGACTGGCTCACAGTGACTGACCTGCTGTAATACTGCAGCATCTCCCAAGGCTGACTGCTAGGGAGACACTCACAGAGCTGCACACAACATTTCATAAATTTTTCTGAAATCTAATAGGGCAATTTCTTCTTCACTCTTTACTTTGATGTCAGGAATATTATAAAAGATTAATGCTAGTTTATTTATTTAGATTTATGATTACAGTCAATAGTCAATAAAAATCCAAATATAGCTCAGATTCACAATGCAATATATAAAATTATTATCACAATTTTGCATACTGTAGACAGACATGCAAGCAACAGACACACACACACCTCTGTCTATAGATTTGTTTGTCTCACTCTTACCCCTGCTATGGCCACACTCATCCTTTCCCCATTAATGTATCCTTCTCAGATTATTTCCCACCCTTTTTTTTAAATCTGGTATCTTATTTCCTCTACCTGCAGCTCTGGGTGTGCAGCTCTGTGAGCATCTCCCTAGCTGTCAGCCTTGACAGTGGCTGCAGTATTACAGCAGGTAGTCACAGATCACCTCCAGTAGTATCAGCAACCCCTCAACAGCAACTGTCCCCTGTAAGTTATGTCAGCCCACAGTGTTTTAAAGCTAGTGTTGGGTATTTCCTGTTTCTTTTTGCGTCACAGCATTTGCTGATGTATCGATACAGAAGTATCTGTATATACTTGTCAACAAGGAATACATAACGATATATTTCTATGTCAATAGTATGAGAACAGTTTTATTTAAATCCTTGTTCCATGTGCCCTTTTTATACTTCAAGCACCTGCCCTTCCAAAGGTCTCTGCACGGTCCTGATCAGCATAGTAGGTGGGGAATAAACTGTAAAAGTAAAGTAAACTAAGTAAATCACTGGCACTTAGCTGTAGTGAAACTAGTCACACTATACAGTCTATAGTTAGTACCAAAGACATGGGATTGCATCTAGAGGTTTCTGACCAGTCAGGCATCCGGCTGAAGGGATGTCCCCGTACGGCAGACCCAGACCAGCGAATGGTGACAGCTCAAGGAAGTCCTCATCATCCAAAAGGAGGCGCAGCCGATCCCTGACCAGCAACTTCCTGTTTCTCTGCGTGTGTCTGGCTATGGCGTTTGCCCCTCCACCTTTTCTCACCTTCTCAGTTAACTCCATGTACCTTACAAAAAGAGAAGGATAACAAAAGTCATATTTTTACAAATGTATTTAAATAAATAATACAGTGGGGGGAATCAGCTACAACTGATCAGAGCTGAACACTACACACTGACAAGAGCAGAACCTACTTCTTATGGTAGGCGTTGCTGTTTCGGAGATTAGCTTCATACACATGTCGCTGGATGGGTTGCAGGGGCTGCTCCAGCACCGGGAAGGCACTGCGCAGAGCCCTCCTCTTCCTGGATGCAGAGCTCATACAGCGGACTGAGCACTGCCAACGCTGCTCAACCAGCCTGCAACACGAGATTCATACAGTACATGAACACTGTTCTCACTGATGGGAAGGTCAACTGTAGGATAATGTGTCCTGGTTAAAAAACAAGCTTATGGCCTGTTTACAACATGTGACAATCACAGACAATCTCTCCTTTAGGGAGAGAAAGAGAGAAGCAACAAACACAAACAGTCTTCAGTCATTCTCTAGTTCCAGTTTCTTGTTTGTTATATGTTAGTGATTTCCAAACGTGAGGCCAGGATTTTTTATGTTTCATCCTATTTTCCCTCACACTTCTAACTCCTGTCTTCAACCTTTTAATCAAGCTGTATTTATCATTCTGTATAAGCTGTGCATTTACATGGATAGTGAGTCCAGTAAGTTACTCTGTTGTGCATGCTTTGTAAGAGATGGATATGGATTGTGTCATATGTGAAAATTATTTTATTTGGTACTTCATTTATCTGACGGTTGTAGTTACAGTATTATCCAAGGAAGGTTAAAATCAAGGGCAACTGGACTTGGTAGAAAATACTTGAAGACGTTCACTGACAAAGCCCTTCAAATGAGAGGCGAAACATCTTCAAGTATCTTTTACCAAGTCCTGTTGCCCTTTATTTTAACCTTCCTTGGATAACAATGACCTGGATGACTGAGAATCTTCACAAACATAGTTACAGTACTACTTTGCAGATTAAGATTTTACATACAAAACACCATATGATAATTGTTTTTAAATGTGATACATTGTTAAAATGCCCAGCAATATATAAAGTATTTAAATTAGCTTCAGCTGAACTATCTAACATGATGTTTACATATTAATAATAATCAAAAAATACAATATAAATCATAATATATCAGGGAACATTCTGCATTATGAGCACTTTCACTTTTAATACCTGCATTACTTTTTGCCTTTCTGCTGACAATAACTTTTACTGGTATAGTATATTTAGATTGTGGTATTAGCACTTCTACTTAATTTAAGGATCTCAATACTTCCTCCACCACTAGCAGAAATATTGCACTTTTTACTCCACCAAATGTATTTAACTGTTATTGTTACAAGTTACCTCATAAAAGATTTTACACACAAAACCTATAAACAGATTCTACAATGAGATTGCATTGTTATTATATAGTTTAAATAGACAATTTAGTACAGCTATAGATAACCCAACTGTTTATAAACTACTGCAGTAAAATAAACTTACACATTAATAATAATAATAATAATAATAATAATAATAATAATAATAATAATAATGTAATGATTATGATAGCACAATATCCTCAGGACAGGGAGTACTTTCACTTTTTTATACTTGTTGATAAAACGTACATACTTTTACTTAAGTGACATTTTGGATGGGGTACTTGTACTCCTACTTTTATTTATGTAAAGGACCACGTATTTGTCAAGAGAGAGAAATAACAGCACCGTTAAACTACATCTTCTTCACGTTGCAGACCAGTACAGCTCCCTTTAGTGACCCCTGGGCGTGGGAACAGTTTTGGAGCCTGCAGCAGCTAACTCAGAGATACCTGGTTGGTACCTTCAACCAACGCTATTTATCTCTTTGTCCCTTCGAGGTCACTTTCACCTACATACTCCGCTCAAGTGCACATTCATGTTAACGTTACACCACTTGCTGCGACAATCATATCCATAAACAAACGTCTATCCGTTAGCCTAAGGTATAAACGACAAACAGTGCACTCATTTTGCTCATATTTTGTCTATTTAAACGCGTGAATTCAACCATATATCCACGAAGCTACAATCAGTGACATGTTTTTGCAGTAACGCTTGGACAACCTGCGACGCTAAATAAATCCTAGGGTTAAAAGAAATGTGTGTCAAAGGTCGTAAAGACATCTGAGTGATGAACAAAAAGATGGATCTATGGATGGAAAAGTTGTAACACCTCTTACCTTGCCATGCAGCGGTACATGTCTGCCTGTGTCTGCTGTACTACAGCTAATAACACAACTTTAAAAATACTCCAAAACAGAACTACTCCATAGCCGATTGGACTCTTCTTAAGTGTTCCGAAGGGATTCTCTTCCTCGTTGTTGTGTTTGTCAGCAGTTTGTGGGCTCTAGCAAACATTACTGCTCCCTATAGGAGCAGATGGTAAAGTGTAGGTCAGCAGTAAGATAAAATTGCTGTCTCTCTAAAATTGGAAGACAATAATCTCACTGCTTGACAGTAGTATATTCTAACTACTACTACTCAAGTGATAAGTACAAACTTAAAGTCCTTTCCTTTTGTACTTACCTTTAGTATTTCCATTTTAAGTACTTTAAAGGGCCTACTCCTATACTCTAATATACTGTAGTTAAGAGGGAAATACTGAGACTACTTGTCACTTTTAATTTAAGTTAGTAACCTATACAGCATATGAGGGGGTTCTAATATGATGACATGGCTGTAGATTAAACTACCCAGCAGTATGTAACATTAGATCTGAAATGATTAGTCTGTTATTGCATCAGTTGATTTCCAACTATTTTGGATTTAATGACTTTCCTTGTCTCAAATTAACTGAATAATTAAACTAAATATATTTTGGGGTTGGACTATTGTTTGGAAAAAGAAATCAGTATTTTGAAGGTGTCATATTTGGTTCCTGAGAAGTGTGGTGGGCATTTCTCACTATTTTCTGACTTTAATCCAAACAAATAATCAGTTAATTGAAAGAATACTCAGCAGATTAATCAATAATAACAATAGGCCTAATTATTAGTTGCAACCCTGTATAAAATAGTTTAATACCTTAACCAACTGCGTACACAATGCAATTATGAATTTTTAATGCACAATTAATAACAATCATCAATCAATCGTATAACTTATTTGACTTTTGATACTTTAAGTAAAAATTGCTAATAATACTTACAATATTTACTTTTAATTTTGTTTGTACCACAGTTTACAATGTACCACTACTGTTCTACTTTTATCCTCTGTAGCTGTAGGGACACATCGTGCCCACTAGAGGGAACTGTTGGTTTTCTGTCTAAAGATTGTTTATTATCACAATGAGAGTTTAAAACCTTTACAACATAAAAACACTAACTGGACCACAAAGCAGCAAAATAACGTATGGCAGCATTACTACCCCGATAGTATCTTCATCCTCTTTAGCCCCACAAATAAATGATCACTACTAACTAATAAACAATTTAAATGTTGAAAACGAATGAGTCCTGAATTATTACTGTTAGGCAGATAGCACAGCTTAAGGTCTTAGATAATTTTTCATACATATTGTAATAATATCAGAGGAGATAAAAACAAGCACCCCTCTATAAATTCCATAGAGTAATAAGATACCATATAGATGACTGGAAAACAAATTTTAAGATGGGCTATTATTAACAACTTTTGTTAGCTTTGACAGTGAATTTGTTCTCTTCAAGGATCACATTTGTTTATTCATGTGTTCATATATGTCTGTTTTTAGGGTTAATTTCATGGCTCGTCAAGTATTATGAGCCTAAGGCCAAAGCTGGAAACTTAGTTTCCTGATTGTTATCTAACATCATCACTACTTTGATCCTGATTGATTTTACACTATGATATGTAAGAAGATAAATTTTAAAATTGTCTTCAAAAATTGAGGAAATGGGCTAACAGAAAGCACAGTGACAAAATAATATATAACTGATTAAAATTTAAAGCTGGGGTAGGCAACTTTGGAGAAACTAGCAAGACACAGCAAGATTTTGGAAGTATCCAACAGAATAAATCTTACCTCATTCGTTCAGGCCTCCCTCCAAAGCCACTCCCCCAAAACACATTTTCAAGTGCAGTGAGTGCACAGGTAGGCAGGTAAACAGACATGTAGACCAGCCAATCATAATTGGCCCATACATAACAATTTTTTTTCTTTTTCTTTTTTTTTTTCCTGAAGCCAAACAATTTCAACAAATCTAACAAAATTCTGGTTGTTCTGTGGCAGTTTTCTGGTTCTTTAGCAGTCTTTTTTTTTTTATCACTGAATTAATTCACAACATGCCTACATAAATGATAAATTAATCAAATTACAATACATAAGTAGTTATAATTCAAAAGTTTTTTTTTAATTACAGCTCTTCAGGGTTTATTTTGTTGTTTCCAGGTATTTAGTATACATAATATTAAAAATAAAGCGCTCACAGCTTTTACTCTAATTGATCTATTTATTTATTGGTCATTATAAGGTCTAAAACCAGTTGGACGACCATAAACAACAATACTACATTTGTGGTCCGGGGCCCCTGGTTTGGGCGGCCCTGCTGATTCAGGCGGATAGAGAGCAGAAGGAGGAGGGGTGTGCGTGTTTGTCGGCAGACAGTCAGTCAGTCAGGAGGACCGGAGTACCAGCGGCAGTTTGGGAGAGTCAGAACGGGGAAAACTGTGTCCAATACGGGAGAAGTCAGAAGGCAGAATCTGCAATGAGTTGGGGAACGGAGCTTTGGGTATGTTTAAACTCTCTCACCTGTGTTTCTGACCAACTGTTTGGCTCGTTTGCGTTGTGCTGCGGCACGGACAACACACCGACTTTTGGGGTATGGAGTGAAAGAAAGGTGCCGTGTGTTATGTTACCTTTTAGCTTTGTGTAACGCGGCTAACGCTAGCTGGCCCCGGCTGCGCTGTTAGCCGGCGAGGCTAAAGCTAATCCGAGGTGCACCTTAACGGCTGTGTGACAGCGGCGGAACAATAGGAAAGCCTGCAGACAGACGGGCACGACGGCCGGGGCGGGGGTCACGCCGCCTTATCCGCTCGATAACAACTTAAATAGTACATGTGCTGCTGAATTTATGTTGTTTGACTGGCAAGTTACAAAGTTGTATCTTTGTGTTTTTTTGTTTTTTTTTGTGTGTGCGTGCGTGTGTGTGTGTCACACCCTGTTTCAAAGAGAGGCTGGCAGGGATTCCCGGTATCAGGGTGGAGAAACGGTGTGATCTCGCTTGTGGATACCACGGTCCGTCCTGCTAGGTCTACTTCAAATGAACCTAACTCTTCACAGCTGTTGGTTTCACGACTGCTTTTACACAGCGTGTGTCTTTGTTGCCGGTTATTCAAGCTTTTGTCTTCCCTTCCATGTGATTAGAAGGGACACAAGCTCGTATTAAGTGAATAAGCCGAGATAAAAACGCCTCACACCGCATGTTCTGCCTTCCTAGCTCTTATATCTCAATGAGTAGCTACATGGAAATCAGTTTATATTATATTTTATAAGTCACTCAAACATGTACTGCTGCTGCTCTTTGTCAAGTACAGCAGAAATCAGAGTGAGTGCATACCTCCCCTTTTTAATCAGCACCATGTCTCAAATTATTATTATTTAATATGGTTTAATTGTTGTTTTCAGCATTGGGTTAATTTAGTGAATATATATTTGGATAAGAGCCATAGCTGACAGTATGATGAGCTCCAGCCTCAATTTTTTTGGGGTGTTGGCCATCACAAGCTGTGTAACCAGAGAGGCAACCAGCAGCATCCTCTGTGTGTGTGTGTGAGGAGGCGGTACTTCACCTCCCTGGGATGATACTCCTCCAGCTGACCTCAGTGGTTATTATGCAGTTTAATATAAGCTAATTTTTTGCTTGCTCAGCCCTCAAATGTAACATGACTATGCTGCAGCAGACAAAGAGATAATGGTTTGCTTGTCTATGATCCGAAAAGGATTGTGAAATAGTGAACACAGATTTGATTTGTCAGGATTTTAGTGTTTTTGGATCTCCCATTCATATTATCCATTCAGCTGTTTTTTGCATTTGTGTGTTTTTTTTTCTGTGGATAGAGTACCAAGCATGGACAGAATATGCAATTAGCTGTGTTCCCTGTAGGCAGGCTGAGAGACAGGCTAGTGAACACAGGATTAGACATATATTTTTAGTCCATTTCTAAGTGTGAATCTGGTTTCAGCCTTTTTCTTTACCAGGAAAAAGATTTTGGGTTTCTAGATGTTGCAACCATTTGATACAGCTGCATGATTATACAGAGAAAACAGTGTAACTTGTGATTAATTTCATTATCAGTTATCTGTTAATCATATAAAAAAAAAAAGTCAAAACTGTAAAAATGCCCATCACAACATTTCATTTTTTGTAAATAAACAAATTCATTGAGTCCTCAGTATTTTTTTAAGTGTGTGCAGAAAAATATCAGATCTTTACATATGATGTTCAGTTTGTATGAAAGCAAGACACTGGTTTTTGACTTTGAATGACTTTAGTAAAAAACTAAAGCTCAAAAATGTCAGGATATTCCTTTATTCTCTCATTAAACCTGTTTCAGTTCTTCTCTGCATCGTCTTTTTGTCAGTGCCGTAGCAAAGCACACTTTTATCTGCTGAGTGGAGACGCTGGCTGACGGACCGTCATAATCCCCTGATGAGATTAATGTGTTGGCTGTCTGATGTCAGATTACGGATTATTGTCCGCAAAATAGGACATTAGACATTACAGTCAGTCTAATTTAAATGACAGACCGTGTCAAAAAGCAGAGATTACACTTGTTGGCCAAATACCATTAATATGACTACTTAGGTAATTGTCTCGTGTGATTGTGATGGTTTTATTGATTCAGATGACATTCAATAGCTAATTCACCTAGTACTGCAAACTAAACATTATTATCATTATTGACTAATCTGCCAATTATTTTCCTGATTAATCTATTATGTGCTGGGTCTATAAAGCAAACTACTGAAAAAGGGCCATCACAATTTCTCAGAGCCCGAGGCAATGTCTTCAAATTGCTTGTTTTATTGGACCAACACTCAAAAACTATCAAAACTATTTAAAATAAAGAAAAGCCCCAATATTAACATTTGAATAGCTATAACCAGCTCAATAATTATTAAAAAATGAAAACTCACTTATTAAAAGAACAAACAATTCTGTGTAGCAGAAATACATTTTTGTTAATTTTTTCTGCTTTTTGTTTCATCCCTAAATTCCATTAGTAGGTATTTTCTTACAAACGGCATTATATAAATAAAAAGCATCTTGCACTTGATGTAGCAATAGGATGCTCAATGTAGCTTGGCGCCTTTGCTTTTGCCCTGCGTTTTGGCTCTAACCCAGGCCTTTGAGACATTAAAAAGCAAGCGAGGAACATCCTATTACCGAACTGGCTTCCTGCCCTCCGAGACACACATAAAATAGGAAGTGCTTGTCTGAATTAAAGCTCTGTGTGCCAGGATGCTGCCATGCTGTGCTCAGGTCTGGCTGGTTGAGGTGAGCCCGGAGGCCGGCAGAGTGGAGCAGCCAAGAATGACTGAAAGACAAGAGACTGACGGGCAGTCGTCTCTACTGATCGGCCAAACTGAAAGACAAAGATAAGGGGATAAAGGATGGAAAGGAGAAAGAGGACAGGCTTTAAACGCCTGGCTAAACTCTTGATTTTACTCTTGAAGTCAGCTGGTAAAAGGATAGACTTCAGACCAACTGTGGAAACTCAGATTCAGAGCAGTGAGAGTGTTTTGTCCCCCACAAGAGTTTGCTTTTCTGTGGATTTGAAAAAGGTTAAAATGTGTTCCCTCAAATATCTTATCGGAGGTGTTGTTGGAGTATGGGGGTAGCAGGATTATGTGCAAATAATTTGATAGTTGGAGCAAGAGGGTTGTATTCTTGGCATCAGGTGGCCATCAGAGTCAGACAAGGGTACTCGATTTCCCCCTGCTCCTGTTTGTGATATTTATAGACTGTAGCCTTCAGTATATATTAAAGTCTGGAGTGATCCCAGTTCCCTGACTGTAGGGTAGCATCTCTTCTGCTCAAAATCATATTGTCTTGCTTTATGAGCAATATAAGATACGTTTGCAGAGACTCTGTCTGCGATTGGTTTTAATAGAATTTCCTGAAGACTGTGTTGGCTGTAGTGGTATCGCAGCCAACTGTTGTAGTGCTTACACCGTAACTGATTAGGCGATGGAGAAGAGAAAATGAACTGGCAACAACTGTGATAATCGATCACTAGTTTAAGTAATATATCAAGCAAAAATTTGAGATTTTGGTGATTTTTCTCAGTTTTATAGAACTGTAAATATTTTTTAGTTTTGGACGGTTCGGACAAAACAAGCGATGTCACCTTAAGCTTCCAGGGTTTATTAGAGATGCACAGTTTGAAATTTTCTTGGCCGATTCTGATTTTCTTTCTAAGAATTATAGTCAGCATTATACACATGTTCATACTGATAAACATTTTTGTAACTTCTTTAATTTCTCAAATGGAAATGTCTTTTTTTTTTTTCTTTATTAGGCTCCCCGTTAGCAGAATAAGCATTGAAAATGAATTGTAGCATTACACGGCTCAGTGTTTTCAACAGAATGACAGTAGTACCACATGATTATTTTCAGTTAATCTGTTGATCATTTTCTCAATTAATTGATAAGTTGTTTGGTACAAAAAATGTCAGAAATGGTGAAAAATGGCGAGCACTGTTTTGTAGAGAGCCCAAGGTGGCGTCCTCAAATGTCTCGTTTTGTCCACAACCCAAAGATATTCTGTTTACTGTCACGGAGGAGTAAAGAAACCATAAAAGAAGCCAGAATTGGATATTTGGGGAATTCTGAGGAGAGGGTTCTTGTTGTTTAGTAGGGCAGTAGTCCGGTTCTTAGCAGGTCACAGCGGGTGAGAATGAAGTCATGTTGAAGCTGAGGACGCTGGCCTGGATACGACAAGCTGTTATATCAACTCTAGCCAAGCTTTTCAACACATTGTGTGTACATGGAGGGGTGTGTTTTTGTAGGTGCAAACATGTTGTTTTCAGTCCTAGATGTGTGACAGTGATAGCTGAAGCCCACGTTACTTTGTGTTTGTCCAGCGTGTGGGGGTGGATGTCTTTCTTAATTAACAAAATTGCGCTAACACACACCTCCGGGAGACAAGGAGGAAGATGAAGATGGAGAGGTCAGAGGAGGAGGTGTGAGGGAAGAATGGAGGTGGTGAAAGCCATCTAAGAGGAAGGGAAGAAGTTTAATGATATGAGAGATATTTTCATTTGGTGGGAGGTTAAGGCAGAGAGACAAGTAGAGTTTACAGGCATAATGGATTAGATGAAACTTTAATGATCCCAGTGGGGAAATTGGCTGTAACAGGATACATCAAGAATGAATGGGCTGTCAGTCAGAGTAGAGCAAAATGAGTTTCCACTGTATAAACAGATTCAAACATTTACAATAGGTGCAAAATGGAGGCACGTGCTACTGTGTAAAACCAAAAAAACAAGTAGTTTTTGATTTTTAATGTGTCCGATTACTGTAGCTTTGTATATTACACTTAATAAACCTGCAGCAGATAGCCTACACTTGGGCGAGGGTGGTGCCTGATTAAATGTAAGTAACATGAACTTGAACATCAACATAGGTGGGTTTTTAGTTACAAAAACAGGAGGCTCACCGTTCAGTTTGTAACTCACTAACTGGGACAGTTGTCTAAGAAACATCCGGTTTTTAAGATTTCTTCAGTATCAAATAAATTCAGTGATAGTTGTCAGTGCATCCAGGAAACGACCACTGACCGTCCAGTGCGCCGGTCCCACTGGCATCACAACCCATAGTAGGTTTACCAGTTAGGAAGTGGGGCGCTGGACCGTTAAAGGCGAGGGAGAGGAGGTTGCGGGAGTGACCTGGTGCGCTGCAGAGGGTCGGTGATCAGTCCCTCGGGTTGGATGATGCCTGACGCAGACCACAGCTGTTGCAAACAACAGGGGCACGTTAGTTTGAAAACCAGTAGGATACAACACCGGTCATAGATGGAACAAAACGCAACTGCTTTGTGTTTCCGTTTTGGTTTTAAAACGAAATAATCAAAGAACGAACCATGCACAGATTGTGTACCTACTCGTCTTTTTTTCTCCCAAGTGAAAATCTCATTTTGTTTAAACAAGTGTGTATGTGTCCATTCAAATATTAAATAAAAAGAAATTAATACATTTGGTAACATTTTGGTGTTTGAAGCTATGCAAATTTTACATGAATAAAGTCAGAGTCAGATCTGCAAAACAAAATGTGAATCAAGATAAACAGCTGGTTGCACTTATTCCCCAGTTGGATGCTATTAAACCATTTAACCGGCACAGCGAGATGATGTAATTATGAGGCAACAATTATGAAATGAGGCATGTATTAATTTAAAGAAGCCTTATTGTTCCACACAGATATAAGTCTGTTTCCACTGTATCCCATTCCACCAACTTTTTCAGCTCAGCCAAGCGTATGGGTTTTTAAATTTATTTATTTATTTTTACGGGCAACTTTTTTCTAATTTTCAACATTTCCAGTCAGAAAATGTGTGTATAAACAGTTGAATGGAAACACATTTGTAACAGGAAAAGCACAGGTGTAATCAATAACATTAATAACAAATACAATCCATTTATATTAGCCTAGCCAACAGCTTGGCTACGTGCCGCTTTGAGCATTTATACTTGTGCGTTGGTGTCGGCGTCGCTCTGCAATTATTTTGGCGGTGGGGTTTCTTTGTTCTTCTTCTTTGTTGGTGTAGGCTGGAGCTGATCGATGTTGAATAGCAGTTACTTTTAGGGACGTCGGAGTAGAGGGTATGTATGACCTTTGAACTGTTTGAGGCAGAAGGACAAGCCGGAAATGTGTAGGAGGGGGGAGCAGATCAATCACAGTTCTTGCAGTCTGTGTCAACGCAACGTGTAGTTAGATTTTGGGGGAGGTGCACATCAGGCTTTGACAGGCCACTACCCGTGCAAGTCAGTATGCCTGATGGACAGGGCTTTAGCTAAAAAAAACAAAGTGGGCTTGTACAGACTGTGTTTGATGAACATCTCCCTCACTCTTATGTTAGCTTTGTTGTGGCTGTTAGTGTGACACAAATTACACATTTATCATTCTTATTAGTACATAGTGTTTGGTAGTAATAGTACAGTAGCAGAGCACAGATTTGCATTATTACACTCCATTAGTAATCAATATATTATTTTGTGTTATTGTACCAAACAGCACAGGTAATATTTCTGAAACGTTTCTACGTAATGGTGACATGCATATATTCTACGGGTTTAATATATGCTAAGTCCTTTTCCTTAAAGATAACTATACAAGGTGGCGTTAAGATGTTGCACTCTCTCAAAGTAATTTATTCTGTCTGCTGCCCTGGATTGTTTTATACCCCTTATGTATCGGTACCTTTCTTTCTTTAATCTCTTACCTCTGTGTGATTATGATTTATTTTTTTACAACACTGTTTTTTTAGAACAATGTTTTGTCCGTCTAAACTTGTACCCACTTCCCTAGTGTCCTGCCTGGTGAAATAAAAGTTTAATAATAAATATTCTCATGAATTTAATCAGAATCTGATGAATATCATGGAAGACATGTGGGCAAGCATAGGAAGAAAGTGACAAATGAGACAATTAACTACCAAATGGAAGAAGTGAATTATAGAACAACGAATCCATAGTCTTCTGAAGCCTCCCTCTCTTATCCTTCCTCTCACCCTCCCATCGGCTCACTCCCTGTCCTCCCTCTGGATGCGGTCACAGCTGTATCCAACCAGCCAGCTGTTTGGCAGGCAAGCTCTTCTTCATACACCATCACACCTGTATGCCTTTAAGACTAACGTAGTGACTCTGGAACCTTTTGCTTTACTCTAAACGAGTCAACGCATGTTACATGACCCTCCTTCCAATCAGGGCTTATTGTTGGTGTGATGCTGCTTTTCCTTGGTATGAAAAGGGTGGACAGAGGTATTTATAACTCTAGGATCACTATATGTACAAGCATCTGTTGGAAGCTGTGAGACAATGAACGCTTGTTAGATATTTGAGTTGTGACAGATATGTTGTGTTTTAACTCTTGGCGTGTTGTGTTTCCTAAAGATAAATTGTCATCATTACTTATAATTTGTATCTATTGTTGCAACATCAGTGTTTATTATAATTTCTTTCCAGGAAGTAAAAACTGAATCACCAGAGACAGAAACCGTTCCAGACGTCTCAGAATCATGACTTGTTTAGATGCAGGGCTTTGGTCAGAGCTGCAGTTGTGTTCCCTGTTTGCCGCCTTCCAGGAGTCGGTCTGTCTGTCTGTCAACTGTTTATTAGTCAGTCAGTTACTTTATTAGCCAGCGGATAAAAATGCAGGCTTCAGGACACGTGGAAAATTGAAAGATGTCGGGGAATTTTTCTGGTGAATTTTCCCTAGATCTCCAACCTAGTCATTATACTAAACCTCTGCTGGATGTCTGGCTGCTGTCAATCTAAGGCCTGCTTTTGTTAATATGCTGACAGACAGTAATATAGACTTTAAACGGATGGTATTCCCTTTGATTAGCCATGTTTATTAACTGCGACACCAGTTTATTTCAGAAATGTTTTTATGATATTTGTTTAAATTCTCCTTACATCCCGACAGCAATCAATAATTAAAATTCTCTGACACACAAATGGATAAAAAATGATTTCTTTCTGCCCGGGCTGTGCACTCACTGCGCATAAACATGTGTTTTGGGGGAGGAAGACTTGAAGGAACGGGGAGGGATTTTCTTTGGTTGGATACGTTGAAAATTTTGCTGTCTCTTGCTAGTTTCCACTATGTTATCCTACCTCATCTTCAGGTATTTAATTCACTGGGTTAGCTAAAAACAGAAATTGCTGTCTGGTCATTTTTGACATCAACAACTTTAGTAGGGTCTTAAGCAATCTCATGTAGCCATTTAATGTCGTTATTATATATGGCTTTAGAGCTGAAACAATTAATTAATTTATTGACTAGTCCATTGACAGAAAATATAATAACTATATTCATAATCCATAAATGTCTCAAATAATTGGACCGATTCACTGCTTTTCTTTTTGTATGTGATAATAAATTGAATATCTTTGGGTTTTAGACAAAACAATTTGACACCATGTTGGACGTAAGGAGACTGGATTTTTCACATTCTAGGTTAATCAAAAATGAACAATCATTGGTTGCAGCCCTATATTACTTTGTATAGTATAGCTAGACATTACCTCCCTACTGCAACATGCCCGTTTCATCATTATTTTCCTTACCGGGCTAATTTTTGTTGACTTAAACAGCAGTGAGACTAATGTTTTGTTCAAAGCCATGGTTGTAGCCATAGTGGTAAATAACTTTTCGAATTGGTGATGTAGAATTAAGACATCCTCCAGCCATTGTCCTTTGGTTGCTGTGTACTAAACACATCAGCTGCCTGCTAAACCTGCTCACCTGTGCTGCACTGATGCTATCTGCTCTGTGGACGGACACAATACCAGATTACATAGTGACATACAGCCTCAAACACAGGCAGAGAGACACGAGGCAACAGCTTCTATAGTGCAGCACAGTGTCCCCTGATTGTTGGTTCAGTTCCATGTTTAGTGATCTGGTTCTCTACAGTACCATTAACTTCCCTTAGCAATGTGTTAGAGCATGGAGGATAAGGCAGGCATGAATGAATCAAGCACCTCTTTGTTCCTCGTGTGTGTGTGTGTGTGTGTGTGTGTGTGTGTGTGTTTGCCATGTGACGATAAACCATTAGCTCCTCTTATCCCATTGCAGAGTTGATAATAATGCCTCTCCCTTCCTCTCCATCCTTACGCCAACACACTTCATCTACTCCTCGTCCTCCCCCCCTCAAACCCTGCCTCCCCTCGGGATCAGGAGGAATTCCCCGCACAGACACTTTTTTTATATGGGTTTCCCACAGGCCAAGATAAAATGTGCAGTATTTTAAAATGGTTTAATGTCACGGACCCTTAAATAGACTTTAGTGATATGAAGCTGCTGTTTTCTCCCAGGGGCCACATATGATGACTTTTTGTTTGAGTTAAACAGGATGTAATGGTGTTGAGAGAAAACCTTATAACTAGTTACCTGAAGAATGTTAGTGCAACTTCATATTTATGCCCACCCTTTGTATTTGTAGTGAACTGATTAGGCTTAATGGTGAAATTGGATCAGTGGTTTTTCCTGCTATGTCTGTGACCTGTGATCAATTATTGTTGCTTTTGGTTATTTTATTGTTGAGAGAGTAGGCTGTACACCATGGCTATGAATTAGGGGTGGGTGATATGGCAAAAATATCATGTCACGATTTATTTCAGGCAGGATCACGATTCATGATCTTATCACGATTCATTTTTTCTGTTGGTTTTTAAGACTATTTGCAAGTTATTGGAAAATTTTAAAGAGAAAATTAACACTACTTTATTAATCACATACAATATAGCCTAATGATTAATTTCAAAGAACTGATTCATTTTGTTCTTTTTAACATTTTAAAGATTTCAATATACACTTTTTTGGTTGGATTTCCCCAAGAATGAATGTGCTTTTTGCTTCCGGAGGGACTATAGGGGAGGGATATTGATTGCCGTTTACAGTAGCCCATAAGGCTAAACGTGTGCTACGTCCCCCCCATTCTGTCATGTAAGACTGTGCGGACTGGTTCAGCTCTCAGTGAGTAAACACTGCGGCTGGAATGGGGCCGAACACATCCTCGAAACCGACAAAGGCCAAAGGAATACAGGACCAAGGTAGTTCTTGCCGGGTTAGACTCTTGACCCGGGGGGAGACTCAGCTAATAAAGGACAGCTAGCAGCACTGCTAACTAGGGATGAGCAATTATTGGAAAATAATGTAATTGCGTTTTTTTTTTTTTTTTTTTTTTTTTAACCAATATTGCGATTTAATATGCAATTAATTTTAAGCTCTTTACCTCATGTATTATTCAAAATGGACAAGCAGTAAATCAGTGTATAGGATGACCAACACAATATTAGAGAGATGGAACATACACTGTTCTTTCTTGTGGGTCAGGCCTGTGTTATGATGATGTAGAATTATTATTATGATAGTGGAGGAGATATATCAAATAATAATAATTTTGAGTCAAGTCATGGCATTAAATAATGTGATATAATATCATCAGGTCGGCCTACCGAACACAAGAAAAACTAAGTTCACCACAGTATTATCATTATACAGTAAGCGCTCAATACAAAATCCACAGTTTAACCACCAATCAATGAGTCCTTATCTCAGTTCAGATCTGCTCGGAGTCCATCTTTCTGTATCCCAGTAAGCAAACAAAAAGGTTTGAGGTTCAATTCAAAAGTTGGCCAACAAAAATAAAACAGAGTGACGCCTCTCATGTTTAATAGACAAGCTTAGTAATTCTCCGACAACACCCCTGCAGCCTGCGAAGCTGGTAAGCGGCGCACTGGCCGTAACCTCGGGACAGACTGAGCCTCTTTCAGACTTGTGAATTTGTTTTGAAACGCCGTTTCACAGATATTTCCTGAGCCGACTGGTGGCTGTGTGTGTGACGCAAGCACCGATCGCCACGATACGCTTACCTTACCACACGGGTCTTTCTGTTATGCATTTTTCCTGTCTGTCAAAGCGGCGGATGGCCTGACGATTTCACCCACCGGGTGCTACTTTCATTCCCTGTGTTACACTAAAGTTTATGTAGTGTCAGCTTCTGTCAAGCTTAAGGCCATTGTACAACAAGAAGGCAAGGTACAGCGTAACGTGCAGACAAAGCATCAACTTTGTGCAACTGCTTTCCTCTTGTGTGTCATGGGACCAGAGTGTAATCCCAGACTTTGCGATTATAAAATCTCGTTCGCGATAATATCGCAAATGCAATTAATCGTTCAGTCCTACTGCTAACCGAGCTAACAAGCTACAGTTAGCGGTTTAGCAAAAAGTTAATGTATCTGTCCATCAACAAACTCGGCAAATCACCTCGGTACTATATTCCCTGTTGGTCTCTGTGTTCTGTCCCATTCATGCCGTGTTCACTGGGAGGCTGCTAAGCGTAGATTTGTTGACCGCTTGCCCAGCTCCGGTTCTGTGGCGCTGCTCTCTGACATTATCCTGGCCTGAAAAACAGTGCTTGAGTAGAGGTGTAACGTTAAACACAATACACTCCCCTGGTGCTCTGAGCTCCCAGTCCAGGCTGATTCTGATGAACACTAGGCTAACTGAGCTAATTGTATAACAGCAGCGTTAGCCGCGGTCAGCGGTTACTTTAGCAACAAGTAACACTTTCTGTTCATCAGCAACCTCCGTAAATCCCAGAGAGTTGGTGCAGAGCAGCCGGAGGACAAGGGAAACTTTAATGCAGTAGTTACAGTGTTGCATTTTGTAGACAGCAGAGGATGCAGGCAGCGAGGCAGCTGACTTGCGATGTTGACAGAGCTGTCAACTGTGTGTATAGCCATAGAACTATAACTGATTGTGCACTGTAGCACCATAGTAACGATCTCTCTGAAAAGGCAGATCGTGAAGACATTTTAATCTCGTAATATCGCCCACCCCTACTATGAATGCACTGACTGTTTATCACATCTTTTATTCTGTTAATTTATCTTTTATCGCATGGACATATCTTATTGTGTTTACATTTTCCTGCTGAGACCATAGTGGTCAACCAATGCTGATATTTAGAGAGCACGGAGGCCGATGACAGATATATAATGCCGATATCACAGCAAAGAAAAGTGGTTATCTCAGCCAGTAACTGGTTGTTTTACATGAAATATTTATTACATAGAAAAATACATTGGGTTACGTGCAGATTTCAGAACGTGACAGAAGTGACGTCATGGCGTTGCATTATTCTCTACAGTATAAATATATATTTAACGCTAGGCTGTAATGGTTGTAGGTTAGATTTGCTTCCGTTTAGGATGGTAAAAACGTGTCAACATTTAGAAAACACTATGGTGTCTGAGGAAATTTAGGGCTTGAAACCAACTTTTTCACCACCTTCCCAAAACTCACAAGGGGAAAGTGCTAATATCGCAGCGCCCACACGGATGAGGCTGACTTGTGTGCAGGCAACGGCCAATGCGGATTATCTCAAAATGCCAGATATCGGCTCAAAAAAGTTTATTCTAATCTATGGTAATCTAAAGACCGAAACAGCAAATCCTCATATTTAAGACACTGAGGCAAGATTATCCCATTTTTCACTTCACTTTATCAAATGAAAACTAGAATTGTTAGAAATCTCCAGTGACTGCAGCTGGATATCAACTCCACATTGGGTTGTGACCTCAAGGTTGCTATTGGTCTTTTGAGTATGGACTACCAGGAATAAGAGTTCCTGGAACCAAGGTCCCCACCCCCTTATGCTTGTAGCAGCTGCCATTGTTTACAAGCGTTACAAAAGCAATTTTAAGATGCAGCCTTATCAGCCTGCATTTCTTTTGATGATTTGTCAACAAGCGTATGTATGGGAAACACTGGAAGGAATTTGCCACAATGCACATACCACAAATACAGACGTCACGTGCAAAAGTCTGTATATACATGGGACAAGCGTAACTAGGACAGCCCCACTCCGTCTCCTTTCTCTGTCCTCCTCCCTGTCCGACTCACTGCCTGTTTGCTGTTTTTTCTTTACGAGGAAACAATGTTAATTCTAGCAACAAAGGAGTTTTCCCAGCCTGGTAATTTGGCCGACGAAGTTTCAGAGCCCAATAAAACCACTCTGTGTTGCTCATTCTCACACAGACACACACACACAGACACACACTCTAGCTGCTCAGCATGGATGGTTTCTGGTTACCTTGGTAACCTGTCCATGAAGTACACAGTGTACCTCTTGGGTACTGTGGGTACCCTAGACCATAATATGTCAGGTAGTCAAGAGTGCGGAATAAAGGATGTTAACACACTGAGCAGCAGGCTGACTCTGAGCCGGGTTATTTTCCCTCTTGTTTATCAGAAACTAGGAAAGATCTGTATCTTGTAGATAAAACACATGCAAGTATAATGGATTTGTTGTCCTTTTTCTTAGAAAGGTCGACCCATTTTTCCTCTTTTTCCTGACCACCTGAGACTTGTTTTTTGCCTGGTGCCTGAATCCAAACTATAAATTGCAGAGACTCGAAAGGGTGGGGGGGCCTTTCATAATGAGATGACAAAAAAAGTCTGAAACAGGATTCAGATGTCATTTGTGAACTCATTTAAACCTGCTTTGTGACCCACTCTTGTTTCCCAAAGCAGTCTTCAACAAACACTGCTTTGTGTTTTCTTGGTCTAGACTTGCCATTGTTCCTTTAAACCCTCCTAATGTTTACAAATTGTTACTCACAAGTATGCCACAGATCCACTGCAACGCATTATCTGTCCATGCTCCTGGCTGATAACGCTGGTTAAGGTAGTAGCACTAGCTATAAACACTACTAGCAGCCATAGTAGCGTTAGAAGAAAGTATAGTTGCTGTAAGCAGGGTTTGCAATGGTGGGTGTACAGATTTCACTGTATTGTTTATTGTCCCCCTCGGATGGAGCCCCTAGAAAAGTACTAATTTGCCCATTTAACCCTGTCGATGCTTGGTGTGTAAAACTACAGTAGATGAGCTGATGACAGCAGCAGTAGTTACACTTGTTTCCTATCATACATTAATTAGTCATATGGTTTGCAGTTAATGGTTAATCCATATGATACACATACACAGGGAAGTTCATTGTGCTGGACAGTATGTGTTCTCTGCTTTTACATGGACAAACAGGAAGAAAATGAAAACATGCACGTAGACTCTGCAGGGATTCTCTGTCAGCATGTCACATGATAAGGGCAGTCATGCTCAGTCGCTCACAGCAGGAAGTAAAAGGGCCTTTCTCTGACAATACATGCTCATTTATATCGTGGTAAAGACCTATCTGAGAAAATGTTTCCACTGAATGTAGGCATGTTTCAAGTTAATGCTATTTAAAGGGAATTTCCACTGGATATAAGGGAACATTGTTGGGAATATCCCATTTAAAAACCCACTTTTCATTGAAGATAAAGGGACACTCTTGAGGGATTTTTTTTAAATTTGAAGCATCAGCCGGTTAGCTTAGCTTAGCCAACTAGAAACAGTTGGCCTGGCTGGTGCCTTGTTAACTGAGGCAGTCACTTTACATATTTAAATGAAAATGTACATGTAGGGTTTTACCAAACACTCGCTGGTCCTAGTCACAAGTTAAGCTGTCGAAATAGAGGCAATTAAATATATATTTTTTTGATTGTCAGTGCAGAATGGACTAAAACTGATGTGATGTTTTCATTACCTAAAAATAGTGCCAGCTGTCAGCACCCAAACCAAGTGTCATAGCCTACAGTCAACCGCGCCAACCGGCATGAACACTGAGGAGAAGGCGTCGGGGTCAACACACTCACACACTCACACACCCACAGCTGGGAGCCTCATGCCAAACCCCGGCTGTGATTAGGGCACTTGAGTCAGCGGTATGATAAATCAGGGATCCTGTGGCTTTTTTTTCCTAAGATGAATGAGCTGTTTGTTTGTGTGTGCGTATACACAGGCAAGCACATATGGTCAGATGACACAGCTCAATGGATTCCTGAACTGATACAGTAATCATGACATCCTGTTCTTTGATATTGGACACACACACGGGAAATTATGTGGTTAATAATGTGGACCACCACAGAAACTGATGCGGAAATTAGCTGTGTGTGTGTGGGGCAAAGTTTAAATGGAAACTTTAAGATATTGTCTAGTTGAAAAAAGAGAATACATTCACAACAAGATTAGGATTAATTTAGATATTATATATAACAAAATATTTTTTTTCTAGAGCAACAACTGCAGTGTAAACAGCAGCAAAGTCACTAAATGAACTCTATCTCCCTGTAAACAAACGTAAAATCCAAATGAAATAAATTATTTTCAGTGGATTGGATTGGGAAACTGTGCTAAGTGGACTGGCTACATAGAGAGCCTAAGTCACTCGCTTCCTCTTCTGACCCATGGGACCTTATTTTGGAAAAAATATGTATGGTAGCCAATGGCATGAGATTACTTATTTTTTTTATCCTGTTTCAACTGTGCCCTGAATTACAAATGTGATGTTTTTCAATTTGTTGCAGTTTGTGAAAGTTGCAGTTCGTCGTAAAACAGTAAAGTTACATTTAGATTTGTGTGAAAACTGTTCAATGAACTACATCTCTTGTCTCGCACAATATACGTCACCGACATGTTAACACGGTAATGCTAGCTAACGTTCATTGCTTGGTTGCTACTAGCTAGGTAACTTGTTATGCTATGCTATGTTCCACCCAGAAATAAATATCACCTGATGTGTTTAATCCAACGACTCTCAGTCCTTTTATCACATCTACCCATGTAGGTTCTTTTAACGTTAGCTTCAGCAACGTTAGCTTCAGTCATTGAAAGAAAAAGTTATGACGTCACATTCACGACTTTTGGGTTTGTGGTCTTTGTAATTATGTATTTTCAAAGTCTTATACTTCAGCAGTTTTACATCAAACTGCAACTTTCTTGACTTTTAAATGTACTTATGTATTTAAATTGTCCATCATCATATGTGTAATTCAGAGCACAATTCACGGGATCAAAACTTAATTGTCTCTTCCCATTAACTACTGTACATAATTTTTCCGAAGTAAGGTCTACCGGAAGGGGAGGGACTTCTTGTTTTAGCTTTTTTTTTCATAACAATCACTATGTTTGTGTAAAGCATACTGGTGGTGAATGGGAGACTGTGGGCAGAGCAGTTTAAATTAAAGCTGCAAGCAGCGTTGGGCGGGCCCTCGCACTTGTAGCGCGTCCGCGCGTGAGCCGGCCGAGTTGCACATTCTGGAGCTCTGCCGGTGCGGCTGTGAATTTCCTACGCGGTTCCGACGCCGCATGAAGGTGCTATATGTCACTTCCTGTGTCCCCTATGTGGAGCTACATAGCACTTGCCGCTATGAACATAAATCGGTATTGACGTGTAGATGTCTGCGGGGTGGGAGAGTTAACAAGCACGTAAAGTTTGTTTCAGATGTGAGCATGTACACTGAACAATAATGTACCCAAACAATAAAATAAATTCCTTTTATATTTCCCTGCCTTGTTGTTTATGTGTACATACAGAGGAAGAATGTGAGA
>NC_060157.1:25856013-25856378 GCF_021292245.1 Micropterus dolomieu | reverse complement strand
TTTGCCCTGACGCTGGTCCTAACCTTGAACTCTGTGTGTGCGCGTGTGTATCCTCAGTGGAAACAGCTTCTGTGTTTGTGAGATCTGTGTGTTACTGAGAGTTGGTAACTCACCTGGGCTGGTCTACAGACTTGGGCTAGGGGAAGCTCGTTCACTGATTACCCACACCTGGTAGTTAAACATTTGTTTAGTGACACTAGGTTTAGGGGTGCTGCGCTCCCTGTGTTTTTCCACTTCTGAACAACGGCTAGAGAGGTTTTGTTTATCTTTTTTTCAAGTAGTTTAGTAATCCCCCACGTAGGAGGGATCTCTTTTTGTTATATTTGGTTCTTTGTTTTACGCAGCACCCACTTGCCCATTTTCTG
>NC_060157.1:25789430-25855993 GCF_021292245.1 Micropterus dolomieu | reverse complement strand
GCCCCTTCTCCAATCGCCAAGCTGCCTGCAGGACCGCCTTCGTGCCTTCCCCCTCAAATAGGCTGGTCTGCTGCTGGTTCGAGGCAGCTACCTTTTGCCCTGACGCTGGTCCTAACCTTGAACTCTGTGTGTGCGCGTGTGTATCCTCAGTGGAAACAGCTTCTGTGTTTGTGAGATCTGTGTGTTACTGAGAGTTGGTAACTCACCTGGGCTGGTCTACAGACTTGGGCTAGGGGAAGCTCGTTCACTGATTACCCACACCTGGTAGTTAAACATTTGTTTAGTGACACTAGGTTTAGGGGTGCTGCGCTCCCTGTGTTTTTCCACTTCTGAACAACGGCTAGAGAGGTTTTGTTTATCTTTTTTTCAAGTAGTTTAGTAATCCCCCACGTAGGAGGGATCTCTTTTTGTTATATTTGGTTCTTTGTTTTACGCAGCACCCACTTGCCCATTTTCTGTTTGACTATTTTGTGTGTATCCGACTGCTTAATGAATAATCTTTCCACCCATACCAAATCCATCTGGTTTATGTTTACGTCTCTCCTACCCCTAGACAGCGGGGACGTAACATATGCCTACTATCAAAGTTACAGTGGCTGAGAGAGCTTAACGCACTGCAACTTACTGTAAGAAAAAGCAAGCAGATATGCAAAACACAAACAAATAAAGAATAGGTCTTCATTACTTTGACAGCACATACGCTACATTTAGAAATAATATTCTGCTAGGCATCACACAAAGCCATAAAGATACACACTGCAAATATAAAAAAAAAACAGAGCTGATGTTCTTATGACCTTCTCTCAACCTAAGGAAAAATACTGAACTAATGCATGTAACATAATTAGGCAAGTGACATAACATTAAAGGGAAAAAAATGCATACTATATGCAAACAAGAAAAGTAACATTTCAACAAAAAGAGTTAATTTAACATCATGAATTGAATGTGATTTCTTGAATGTGATTTCAAAATGTTCAAAAGACATTCAAGATTCATTAAAAAGGAAGATAAAGATTGTTTAGCAAAGATGGGTAATAGGCTACTATCAAGTTGTTTGTTTCAACCAGTTCGAATATTACTTACTCTTGTTTACCATACTTGTAAACCTGAACTGTTTCCCTAAAATTAACTGAACAATTGAATTGGGGAAAATATAACCCATCTTAGATTTGATATTGTCTATATTGATAAAAAAAATTACAAAAAAATTTATTTTCCATGTGTATTGCAAGAGAGCCCATAAGCTGTGGTGTGGATAGTAATATGTACACTTACATGGCAAACAAAAAAGGCTATTGAATCATACTGCAGCATTTCTTATTAATTTATGTGACATTTAGTGTAAGGTAGCACAAGCCACGCAATAAATAAATGAGCTGTTTTATGTTGTAATGGAACCTTCGTTTATCATAAATAAATACATAAATATGGTGTATAATGAGTGACAAAGTGTTGCTGTTAGCAGGTTCTAACGTTGATCCCGAGATGTGTATGAAGGGTTTTGGATGCATTAGTGCATTTTGGATGTGAGATGAACTGTTATCGGTAAAAAGAGTTGTTATGAAGAGTTCTGACAAAGTGAACTCAGAATTTGATCTCGTCCAACCAGCAATTTCGACATCTGACCACTAGAGTGTGATATTACACTTAGCCTTTCCATGTAAGTTTGACTGAGCCTTAATCCTAAGCAAGGTAAATGATTAGAGACAATATTTGTGACCTGTAAATGTGTCGTGGTTCTGATTTGTTATGTTGTGTAATTATCTGGCCATGAGAACTCGGAATGACTTCTGCAGTGAGTGACACATGGTGGGGTGTGGCTTTTCCACGAAAGTGAAACTGACGGTTCAACATAACACCAAGTCAGCCTGGCACCATGGCGTCTGCGTTTTACTCAGAAGATTTGACTTGTGCTATATGCGCGACCATCTTCACTGATCCGGTGACTCTCCTCTGCGGACACTCTTTCTGCAGAGAGTGCATCACACATGTTCTGAGTTTACAGCAGCAGTGTCCACAGTGTCGGACAGCTGTTCCAACAGAAGCGAAATCTCTTCCAACCAGCCATATATTGAAAAGCCTCGCTGAAAAGTCTAAACAAGCAGAGAAGATCAAGAAAGAGCATGGAAATGAGAAAGCAGAGGTAATGTATGTTTGGGTATTCGTAAGGCAGTGTAGTCAATCACGTGTGCATATTATCGCAAGCTCAGATGTCAATCATTTCTGGACTTTGTGCGGATTTTATGTTTATCCTTTATAGCAAACACATAGTAGCTATAGGTAAGCTGTCATATTTTAATCTTATATATTGTACTTTATAATATATTCAAGTCACACTAAACTTTAAAATATAGGCTTGCCCTCAGTGTCAAAGTCCTAAAGTGCGTCATTAGGCCTTTAGGCTGTATGGACAATTTTAATGCCTGTATCACTAAAACAAATGTCAGTGTGTTTAAACCCGCAATGTGTAGGCTCTGGTGTTTGAGAGGTGAATTGTTCAGTGATTGGGGCGTGCACACCCAGTGCTAGACTGAAAATAATTCCTAGCATACTTAATAAAAACACAGTGAGCATCAGTTCTGCTGATGCTGGACCTCACACAGGAAGGAAACTCCTTTATTGACATAAAGGCCTACTCATCACATATCACATGACACTCGCATCTCATTGGCTGTTATCACTGTCCCACATCACACAGTACCTGCATTAACTCAAGTTTGCTCCTGACATTAATAAGAGTAAGGATTGATTTTCAAAACTGACCACATTTTTCATACAGAAAATTAACACAGAAACATGAACAAACATTATCACTTGAATATGAAGAGTTCGGAGTCATTTCTAAGACTTCTGTATTGTGTTGCAGAGATGTAGACATGCCAGCCATCTCTGGCTCGACCAGCGTAATACCGCTTAGGCTTCATGAGCAAAGAAAGATTTAACAAATCAGCACTTCTGTCCACATTCCCTCTCTCTCGCTCAATCAGATGAGCCCTCAATAAAAAAATAAAATAAAAACATGTACAGAAGAATTGTGATCTCTCTCTCTCTCTGTATCACACTTCTGATCAATCAGTTTTTTTTATAATGACTGGTTTTCAGCAGCCATACCTTCTTTGTAAATGTCTCTACACATCGAGTGAAATAACATTTCTTAAGTGGGTGAATTATTTAATTCTTCCATGTCAGTCAGGGGCCCGTTGGACTGCAGGGCCTATTAACTTGAAACAGGTGAAACATAGCTGAGGCCGCCACTGACAGTTTGTAGTCTGCTAAACATGTCAGTGTCTTATTCTAATGTAAAGCTCTGTATTTGTATAGCGCCTTTCTAGTCTTTTCGACCACTCAAAGCGCCTTTACACTGAGCCGAAGTGCTCAAACAGAAACTATCATTCACACACATTCATACACTGGCGGAACAGCCACCAGGGGCAATTCGGGTGCCGCCCCATCTAACGTTCCAAACGTTAACACAAGCTGTTAGGTGCATGCAGTTGTCCAGGGTACATCCACATATCCAGGTTAGGGACACTGCCTTAAAAACTAAAATTCTATTGTATAATTAAGTAAAATTGCACGGTACAGGTGAAATAAAAAAGGGAGAAGTGAAAAAATGATTGTTGATGTTGCAGAGTGCTACATTATGTCGTTGGGTTGTAGTCTTGACAGCCGCTGGAATGAAGGACCTGCACTGTGTGTGCAGCAGACGTTCGCTGAAGGAGCTGCCCAGGGACTTCACAGTCTCATGCAGGTGGTGAGAGGTGTTGTCCATTGTTGACATCAGCTTGGCTAACAACCTCCTCTCACCCACCTCCTCTGTGGTCTCTAGAGGGCAGTCCAGGATAGAGCCAGCCCTCTTAACCAGTTTATTTAGTCTCTTCTTGTCCCTCTCTTTGCTCCCCAACAGACTGCATAGAAGGTAGCTGATGCCAGCACAGTTTCATAGAATCATTTAACAGTGTCATGCAAACACCAAAGGTACGGGCGACTTTGGCCATTCTTCTAACGGGAATGCTTTGTGACTTCCTCTTATTTTTAATTTTTAATTTTTTTTTTTACAGGTGGCTGAGTTGTGTCCTGAGCATGAAGAAAAGCTGAAACTGTTCTGCATCACAGATCAGCAGTTAGCGTGTATTATATGCCGAGATGGGGAGAAGCATGAAGGACACAAGTTTAAACCAATCAAAGAAGCAGCTGCATCTCTGAGACAAGAGCTGGAGACATTTGTGCAACTTGCTTCTGATGATATCCATACAATAGAAAGCCAAGCCAACACACAGAGGGAAGAAATGACCAAAACCAAAGAGAAGTCTCAGCAGCTGAAGACCCAAATCCACAGAGAGTTTGAGGAGATGCACCAGTTTCTGAGGAAGAGAGAGGATGAGATTAAGAATGAGCTGAAATACAAAGAGGAAGATGCTGTTGAGAAAATGAGCAAGACCTTAAACGCTATAGAAACAGCTTTGTCTGAGAGCAGAGAACGGCAGGGAAAGGTCACATCAGTTCTGGAAATTACAGACTCAGACAGGCTCTTAAAGAGCTGGACTGAGGGTAACAGTATGATGACTCCAGAACATTTCTTCAGGCCCAGAGCAAATGATCTCCAAGTGGTGAATGATTCTCTCTCTTTGGGGCCTTATGAAAGCCACCTGCAGTTCTTTGTGTGGAAGGAGATGCTTCAGGTGATCCAGCCCAGAGCAGAGCTGCTGTCACTCAAAAGCAACAGCAAAGATATAACGGTGTCTGGTGATGGGCGGAGTTTGTTTTGTAGTCCAAAAAGCAACCGAGCTCAAACAGATTCCTTTAATTTTGGCGCTGGATTATACGACCCAGCCCCAAAATACACTTTCGGTGCTGCTTTTAATAGCCGAGCATATCCTGAGCAGTATAGGGACAAGTCTTCCTTATGCACAAACTATACATTCAGTGTCAGTGAGTTCACATCAGGGCAGCATTACTGGGAAATAGAGGTTGGACACAGGGACTATTGGGAACTAGGAGTAAAAGATCATTTCCTGAAATATGATGGCCAAAAATATTCCACCTGTACTCCAAACATAACCACAGAACTAACATTTGGAGACAAGCCTCGAAAGATTGGGATTTACCTTAACTGCTCATCCAAGAAGCTCTCCTTCTATGATGCAGACAACATGACACATATTCACACTGTGAGCTCTAAGCTCATGTCCATGCCATTGTCAGCATATTTTAACATTAGATCCAGAAAAGCAGATCCTAACCCTCTGACAGTGTGCTGGTACTGAAGTTAAGATAAACATCATAGCAGGTACTTAACTAAAAGATTTAAAAAGTAGGTTCTGAATTTACCAAAACAAAAACAGCATATGGCCCTTTTCAACCAAAAACGTTCCAGGATTTTTTGAACCAGAAGAACTAATATTAGGAACTAAATTAAGAAGCAGATTCCCCAATATGGAATAAAAGAAGAATTAAAAGTTTGAAACAACAATTTTTCTACATTAGGATAAAACACAGAATGACCCTGTTGTTCTTTGTCTTTACTGTTGTGTTTATGTTGTATTTTATCAGTGAAGTACAGCCCCAATAGCTCCTTATGCTATCGTGGTAGAAGCCTCTGCATGTACCTTTCAGGCAAATGTTAATGTGAAAGGTCATTCCTCAGCGGACAGTACAGGGCATAGCTAAAGCATAAGTTAAATCTTGATTTAAATGGGTCGCTGAAGTCAGTGATTGAGTAGATAAGTTGTAATAAATGAGTTTTGAATATATCTAAAACAAACAGTATTGTATTTGCAGTTACTACTTTAAATACAAAACCGATCCAGGATCTGTGTATAGACGATAAGTAGCAGCCTGTAGTTGATTAGAATTAGTTGTAGTTGCTCTAGCTAACAGGCTAAATTTGTTGTGCTTGCTAACTTAAGAGAGGCAGGGAACACGTGGTGAAAGTTAAGTGGGCGGTGACACCACCGTCATGAAAAATTACATTATTAAATAACCTGAAATGAAAATGTCATGTTGAAATAAAAAAGTCTTTTGTTGTGAATTTCTAATGTTTATGTTTGTCTTTCTCATATTTCAGATATAGCATTCATGTGTAGGCTACATTAAAGGGCTTGTGTTTATGGTTAATGGGTTATCTAAATTTGAATGGTGTGATTTTTGTGAAGTGATTATTTTCTGCTGTCTATATGAGATATTTCATGCCTCCCTGTCACCACTGGAGGGTGGTATTATCCAGAGTCTGTTATCAACTGTCACCAGACCTGCGATGTACGAGGGTGGCGCACAGCAACCAGGCTTTGGCTTGATTTAATCAGTTTGCAATGTGTAAAATAATATTGCTGCCAAATATGCTCAATAAAACTTTACTGGCTCTATCATTCTCTCTCAAGTGATGTGTTTTAAACCTGCTGCAGACTGAATGGTGACAAACATGTCCAACTTCAAACTAATTATTAGACTAAGAATTGTCTAACTTTTTTTATAATTAAGATGGTTTTTACAGCAGCATTCTCCTAAACATTTCCTATCTTGTCCTTTATTTTTTGCGTTTCTATATCATTTTATTTCAACATTTTTGTGTTTATATACTATTGTGGGGTTAAGGGACATTTAGAATTCTCATTCAAACATTTTTTGGGGGGGTGATTTAGAGACCATATCTTTATAGTGTTATTGTTTATTGTGTGATTGTATTCATTTGATTGTTTTCTGAGTGATTATGTATATTTATCTGCATAAATGTACATGTGGACAGTGGCTGGGGAAAGGATCTGGGCTTGGCACAGTTCACCAATCAGCAGCCAGGAGGCAGCAGGTCACAGTGTCTGTTGAATCCAAGTAGAGCGGGATCAGACCTGTCAGTCAACTCTGCACCCGCTTAGCTGCTCGGAGTACAGGCACATCCATACACAGTGGAGGAATTTATTAAAGAGGTCATATTATGCTATGTGGCTTTTTCCCTCTCCTTTATTGAGTTATATACATTTTTTGTGCATGTAATAGGTTTGTAAAGTGAAAAGTCCAAAGTCCACCCCAGAGGGAGTTCCCATCTCCCACAGAAAACTCTGCTCTGAACTGCCTGAAAACAGCTTGTTTGTAGTCCAGCATTTTCTTCTGCTTTGCTGTGATGTCACAACAAAGCTCGCTTAGTGGCTTGTCAGACACGCCCTCAAAAACACCGTTGGAAAAACACTGAGCTACAGCACACACATCTCATCTCCCTTCTAAACACAAGCCGCCCTCCAGGCAGTCAGTGGACATCAAGTTGTTACTGTGATGTAGAGACAGAGTTCGGTTAAAACTTTATTTATGAGAGATACATTTGTTACAAATTAATAACTCACCAATCTGAAACTCTTGCTCCAGTCTATGTTGCTAAGCTGTTAAGGGGAACATGTACAGCTGAACTGAAGCCGTGTTTAGCCAACAAAGAGATGCATCACTCCACTGCTAAAACGGAGCTTTCAACACACAGGCGCTGTTTCTCAATACTGAGTTTGCCAAGTTCAGACTTCTGTACTTTAAAGCTAGGACTTGGCAAGTTTGGAGCACTGAGGAACGGGAGCACGCAGGCCGTTATTCAGCAATTGCAACAGCAGTGGACTTGGTGACGGCCGGCCCGTTAGCGGGCAGAACCTCACATCTCCGAAAATGTTTTTTTCCAAACAGTGCTATCTTGAGAAATCGACCACACATCACTGATGCAGGCTAGGTAAAGCAGGAGGAGCGGGAACACATCCGGGTATTTGACTGTCCTTGGCTAGATGCAGACTTTTGAATTGGAACAGTACTGTGACTGATGCCTGTTGGATACTGGTTTTGCTTGGGTGTGTGTAAAACTTTATCAGTCAAATAGTTGTATGTCAAACATGTAGTTCAATATAATGGAAATACTCAAGCAAAGCACAACTATGCTGTAAAGGAGTAAATTTAATCAGTTACATTCAATCCCTGGAGCAATGTAGAGAGAGAGTTGCATCATCTCCATTAAATTTCAATTCAAGTGGCTTCATTGGCATGACTGTGCACTCTTAATCAGTATTGTGCAAACTCGTTTGGCGAGGGCTTGAATGTAATAGATGTTCCTTTGTATAAATGTCCCCCACTCCAGCTTGAATAAAGGCATAAAAAATATACATTTATAAATAATGTATAATGAATAATAATGAATAAATAAATAAGAAGAAAAGAAAGGGTCAGTCATTGGTTTGTATTCTAATGCAGGTACATGCACAAACTGGCTAAAGTGACTGGAGTTGCTGCACCTTAAAAAAATCAGGAAGTGCGGGGTTCCCGCTAAAGGAAATGCAGATTATTTTACAGCCGGTTACCGATGACAAACTTGTATATGTCATCAGATTTTTTCTTCCAGACAGTAAGAAAAGCCATGCAGCCATAAAAATATGGAAGCAATAAAGATAGATGATTTGTTTTGAATGGAGCTGCTAAGTCAGGAGAAAATTACAACAAAAGAATAACTGAGTTAGTAACAAGGTGTGAACAGGCTGCCGGCCTTCTGTTTTCTGCGGAGACCCTCAGACCTGGATGGACGCGTAATTAAACCAGCGTCAAAAGCTCACCTTGTGTGTTATGTACTCTCATTGCCATGTGAATGCATGTGGGCATACAGTGTGTGTGCACGGATGTGTGTGTGTGTGTGTGTAGGTGGTCTCATTGTACCTCCACAGTAAGCTACTTCATTTGTCCTGTAAGAAACTGCTGCCTGGTTAAGCATGATTAATACCCACTGAATAGTTATCTGCGGTTTCGGCTGTGAGGCGCCAGGTCTACTGTTGTGAACCAGCACAGTATCTTCATTAATCAAAGTGGGAGCTGCTGTCTAGTTAGCATTCATCATGGGCAGTATTATGATATTCAGATGATTCAGTGTGGAGGAGTGTGTGTGCTGAGCTGGCCTGGACAGAGAGAGAGGGTGAGGGGGGCCGAGAGGTGAACAGGCCGGAGAAATCAATGCGTGTGGGGAAAGGCTGTTCTCAGCACTAAGGGGTCCGGAGCTCAGTAATCGAGTCTTTCTCTGCAGAATTAATGAGAGGGCTTTTCACGGCATACGGGCTGTGGAGATCTGTCGACTTCCACCCCAACACTGGCCTAACAACGGAGGAGACGGTGATGTAGGGCCAGGGGAGTTAGAAGGGATGATAAAGGCCAGACAAAAGAAGCAGAGAAGCATGGCCTGCTCACAGAGCCAAACAGACATGTGCACACAAGCACACGCACGACGATAAGACAGTGGTCTAACACTCATTCACATAGAAAGACAAGCGGTGACAAATGTAAATCAGTACATTTAGTCAAGCACTCTACTTAGGTACAATTCTGAGGTACTTTACTAGTATTTCCATTTTATTCTACTTCAAACTTATGGTCAGCTACTCCATTTTGAAGGTACTGTAGATATTGTACTTTTTAATCTACTACATTCCTTTGACAGAGATACTGCAGTTAAAACTATAGTTACTAGTTGCAGACAGAGCTTTTACATACTACAAGATCAATGTATAAAAGATGATGGAATGTTATAGATTAAACTCAATATAAAGTAGTCAGAACCACCCCAAAGATCAGTCTCATTGAGTCAGAGTAGTTTTCGGGCGCAAAAGGAAGCTGTGATAACGGCACAGCACGTTATCTGCCAAGCACCAAACAGCAGGCAGAATGTAGCGGAGGATTTAGCAGCTAAAGAGCCACATATTTCCCTTAGGAGCTGGTAGAGACCAAAACAGAGCTAAAAGGAGAGTGAATATTGGACATACATTCATATGACGTCAAATGAATGCTCATGTTGCTCCATAACTGTTGGATGTGTACATAAATACTGTGTAGGCAACTGTTTGCTGTTCACTATATCAACCATAAAGGTGATGTTAGCGTTTACAGCTTGTTTCTGTTGCTGCCAAATAGTCAATAGCTGATGCAGGTTTCAAACACTGCTGACACATCAGTAATATTATTCCAGTAATGTAACACAAGATAATATAAGAATGACTTTCAGTACATTTTTTCTGATAATACTTACATTGTTTCCCTGAAGAAACATTTTAATTGCAGAACCTATACTTGTAATGGAGTATTTTTAGTAAAGGATCTGAATACTTATTCACCCACTACAAGCAAACAGGCACATTCACACCCTTCACCATCACAGTCCTGGATCAAACACAGCTCTCTTTACTGCTACAGCTTTATTGCAACAGTTGGAAGTCCACTCAGGTTATTGCTCTATCTGTGTAAAGAGGAGATGAGGAGGCCGGGGGAAACTTTACAATATTCCTTTATGAGAAACAGGCACTCATGTGCATTACATGGCGTGGATAATGTGCTGTGTAAAAGTGAAGGATTGCTTACAGTTGAGTGATGTAATGCTCCACAAATAATCCTGTTTAGGGCTGATGAATATCACAATCCGAATCCGTCCCGGGCATCCATCTGCTTTATTGGGCAGTGAACACTTGCTGTTGGTACAGTAGAGCGGAGTGATAATATTTACTGTACTAAAAGAGAGGAGCAATATTTTTAGAGGCAATCTAGAAGACGAAAAAGTAGTCTTTACAGGACGACTTCTCCTCTTGGTCCTCATCGCATTTGATGTCTCAGGCATCCTTCACTTTGATGTGTGGAGCTGTTGAATACTCACAAAGGTACAGGTGCTTCCCCATGTTGAGCACTAGAGGGCCCACTCTGCACTCTCTACTGTGTTCTGCTCAGTCTGTCACCCCCAGTAAGAGAAATTATTTCTCACTCTGAAAATTGCCAATGATTTCTCCATGTTCTTTGTAATTAAAAGGCTATCACTCAGAGGAGACAGTGGATGCAGTATGTATTTGTGCAGACTATTTGTATCACTGCTATACACACTTCTTGACTGTTAACTGGGGGTAAGTATTATTAGTTTTACATTGATCTTAGTGACAGATTAGCATTGTAAATGGAGAGGGGAGCTGGAGACAATCAGCTGAGCTTGTGGCTTTAGGAAACATAGAGTAAAGTACAAAGGATAAAGAGGCATTAAAGTAGAAACCTGTGTCTGTTTCTGATTAATGTAACTGTTCTACACACCAGATGATGTGTACTATACATGAAACTCATAAACCATACTGATATTAATTTAGCTCCAAAGATAAATACAATGTCATTTTTTAAATAGTTTTTTTTTTCAGTTTATAAATGTAAAATATCATAAAAGATCAAAGTCTGTAGTGCCCCGGATGTTGCCACAAAAAGTACTGAGGGAAGAGACCCCCCTCTTATTTGTGGTTCCTGGAGACAAAAAGGCATTGGAAATCTCAAAAAATAATGGAGGAAAAACTAAATAAGTACTGTAAGTATTGTAAAGGACTGTAAATATTTGCATTAATAAAGTTTTGTCATTTTCAAATTCAGTAAATGGTATGTGGTACCAACCATGGTGTGATCCAATAAAAATAAATTCTATAATTTGCATTTCTTAGTTCCTTTTGGCAATAACCACATTAAAAAAGTTTTAAAGTATGAAAATGAAAAGTTTTAATGATGAGCCTCTTCTTATAGAATACTTATGGACTTTTTAAAATATGAATACATTAAATAAAAAATACTTAAGTTCATTTAAGAATAAAAAGTCATACAGTAGGCAGTGCAATCTTTGACAGACTTTTCAGATGTTTCAGAATTTAGTGCCATTGATCATCTCCTTTAGTATCAGCAGCACTGACTTGGATTTACCTAATTAGTAAGCACTTAATGTGCGAAATTGGTGGACTGCTGCTTTAAATCCATCTGTCATTGGTCAATTTAAGTTCAGATAATGAATATATATTTTATGACTATCTTTGATTAACTGATGGAGGTTAAGACTTCTGATAGGTCTCAGCTCAGGTGCATGTTTGTGTTTGTGGATAAAGTACAAGGAAAAATAATTTGTGGATATTTTGGAACATACATGATCTTGAACATGATTTTTTTAGATCGCTTTTTGCTTATTCAAAAATAAATTTATGGACCCAGACAGATTCATAGGTATATGCTGTATATATCAATGAACAAGTAAATTTAAAAGGGCTGTAGTTTTAACATAAAGAATAATGTGAAGACCAGGTACATGAAGTATTCAGATCCTTTACTCAAGTAAAAGTAACAATACAACAGTGTAAAATTCTCCATTACAAGTAAAAGTACTGCATTCAAAATCTACTTAAGTAAAAGTACAGAGGTATTGTCAGCTTAATGTACTTAAAGCATCAAAAGTAAAAATACAATACATTAATGTGTAAGCAGCAATATGGAGCTAATTTCTTACAGTATACTACTGTTCCCAATGTGAAGGTTGGGCAACACCAAAGTGTCATAAGAAAAATCTGAGGGGTCGTGAGATGATTAATGGGAGAAAAGGAGAAAAAAGAATGTTCTGCTACACAAGATTTTTGCTCTTGTCTCTAATCTTTTTTGGTGAAACAATTTGACCTCTTTGGGCCTTGAAGAATTATTTAAATTTGGGAGAATGTCGGAGGAGAAATGTCTCTTTTGTGGAACTGCTACAACTCATAGACATCTGAAACATGATGCCATAACTAGACTGTGGTTTTTTTAAGGACTCTGAAGCCAAAAAGATTGGTAACCACTGTTTTTTTTTTGTAAAACCATACCTTGCAACTATTAACTATAGCTTCAGGTAACGGTAAATGAGTAAAATGTGTAATATTTCCCTCTAGATATAATGAATTGTACTAAAGTACGGTATTTAAGTAAATGTATGTATTTACTTTCCATCACTGAAAAAATGTACTGTCAAATAGTGTACAGCCCTACATGCACTAAATCTAACGTGCCCTCTATCATCCACACCGCCTCACTCATTAACTCGGCTGTTTTCTCGTCTCTTTCAATTCTCCTTCACCTCCTCTCCCCTTTCCCAGTCCCTGTTTGGTCCAGTGTATAGGTGGGACTCTCCCTGACCTCCCCCGGCCTCGGCGGCCACCAGACAGTCGGTCACACACCACATGCTGCGCAGGGGCACAATGTCACTTGTGTTCCAGGTCATCTCAGCCTCGTCTGCACCTAGTGACTGAGGTGAAAGAAAAAAGGCCAGATCACAAGTTGGATCTTCATACTTGCAGATGTACACATCAACAGCCATCTTGAAGTGGCCTTCCTGAGCGAGACAGTCATTCCAAGCGTGAATAAGAGTGTCAGCCAACTTCCTTAAATGTAAAATGTAAACTATTTGACAGCCAGGTATCAGACTGATGGATCAAAGGTTTAACAGGCTTTATCGTCGGGGACTGTGAGATCTGGCAACAGATTCCTAATGAAGACATCCTAGGATGAGTCCACAGAGACAGAGCCCATTGAAAGGACATTGATCAGAGCCACCAGACTGAAGAGACACATTACACATACTGGAAAAGTTGAGAGGACAGAATAGAGGATTTCCATCAGTTGATTCAGGCCGATGACTTCATTCAATTTGGACAATATCTGTGTGTGTGATCTGTCCCTCCCCTCTCCGACTCGTTGTCTGTGTGTGTGCGGCAGGAAGGAGGAGGTTATCCTTAAACTTATTAGAGCAGGTGCAGCGCATTGAAAATCCATTCAGTGTTGCTGTCACAGCGATTCTCTTCCATTGAATTAAGAGGGGTCAATCCCACAAATCAAGAGATTACGCTGCGGGGAGATAGAGGACTAACTGCTCAGTGGTGTACATACAAAACACACACACTCACAGACACACACAGACACACACAATGAGCATGTGTGTGTAGGCTTAGGCAGAGTATGGAGACAGAAATAGCACATGCGCATGCCTTTATTGGCAGTATTTAAATAAACTGCAAATTGCATATTGAATTTGATATTTAAATTTGACATATTCTTTTTAAATCACCAAAATTTTAAACATTTAAATGGTTAAAGACTAAGCTCACCTGGTCACACTATATCTCAAACACACTGTCATCCTCTCTCTCTCTCTCTCACTCACACACACACACACACACACACACACACACACACACGCAGTAAACCCTCTCTTGCGTGACCGTGCAGGGGTTTCGCTGTAGTTGTGCTGGCAGGAGGAGAGGTGGTTGTGATTGTGCTGAGTGGAACGATCTTGAGTTTGGGGACCTTGGCATTCATCACACACTCACGCTTACACACTGCAGTAGCCCTGCGGCTCAGCCCGCTTTAATTATTACATGGCCAGCTAATCAATAGCAAAGAGGCTAATCCTATTTCATCCCTTCATATTCATTTATGCCAGTGTCAGGTTTAAACTACTTGCGCTGTGATTTCCATCATTTTGTGTACGCATACTACTGTGTGTGTGTGTGTGTGAATGTTTTTTGCATATGGACATGTGTGCCTCTGCTGGTCTGCATATTAGCAGTCTGCTAACTGAATTAGAAAACAACTGTAGGAAATTTTCTAGTTATATTTTATTTACATTTATAAGAAGTATATAAACAAATAGTATAACAACATACTATAATGTACTTATAAGAAGATTCAAGGACACTTGTATGAGTTAATGAATGTATTTGTCAACAAGTAGAACTCCTGTGAAGCAACTGTATAACCAGATAATGAATGATTGTCCAAGTCATACAGCTGCTCTAAATATATCCATCCATCCGTCCATCGTCAACCGCTTGTCCTGCGTACAGGGTCACGGGGGGTCCACCCTGGACAGGTCACCAATCCATCGCAGGGCCACACATATCCAAACACCCAGTCACGCTCACACCTAAGGACAATTTTAGCGTCACCAATTAACCTAGGCTGCATGTCTTTGGACGGTGGGAGGAAGCTGGAGCACCCGGAGAGAACCCACGCAGACATGGGGAGAACATGCAAACTCCACACAGAAAGGCCCGTAACGACCAAGGTTCGAACACACGACCTTCTTGCTGTGAGGCGACAGTGCTAACTACTGCACCAACATGTCACTCCTGCCAGCTGAGATGTAAAAGAGCATTTCTAAAATTTCCCTAAAGACCTTGTAATAATAATAATAATAATAATAATAATAATAATAATAATAATAATAAACTATTAACAATACATTAAAAAACACAATATTATTTTTTTCAATATTAATTTTACTTCAAAAAGGATGACTTAATGGGATTATGCTCATTTTCAGGTCCATAATTTTATTTAGGGGTTCTTCTGTACATACTGTATTATATTGTCTCCTACTTTATACCTCTGTGGTTCACTCTATAATTTAACTCAATTACAGAACTGAGCCACTCTTCAAGGCTTCAGCATCTCAAAGGACTTTAACATCCCTCAGCACTGCATGCTTTCCAAAATATTCCTACAGCCACATCTGCTGCAGTGAGGGTTTCAATTTACTGTACAGCACTGACCCATCCATTGTACGTGTAATGAAATACAATGCCCAGCTGTCAACATGGAAATTTTAATCTCACGCACTGTTGTCACTGAATTTCTCTGTTTTTGTCAAATTGAATTGCAGTAGTTACTCCGTGTAGGGTGCTAACTACAGACGGAATGTGTAAAAAAATTCATCGTTCTACCTTCCCTCAATGTCTTTTTGTCTTTTATTGTGATAATAGTCTATAACCTCTAACCCCACTTCCTGAGCTTCTATGCTGAGTCGATCCTTATAGCATGCTCTCTTATAATTATGCAAATTACATTTTTGTTTGTTTGCTCTTACAATGGCACACTGAGCATGGACCATTGTGAGCAGACAGGGAAATCATACTGTGGGATAACCATATCAGTGGTATAGACACTGTGTCAAGCTGTTATATCTGTGTACATTCCTATATTTAACTTCCTTGTTGTTCTGCAGTTTCCTTTAGGTTTTGACCACTGGTTTCTAACAGGGATCTGAAGCATCATCATTTCGCATCACCTTGTGACTGTAGGTTGAAACGCACATTAACTGATTAGAGCCAGCGGTGCAGCACTATGGTATGGTTTAGTTTCTGATGTAATGGCCGTTAATTGAACATATTTATAATTGCTGACCAGTATATTACCTGAATTCACTTGGGTAAAATATGTGAAGACATATTTCCTCTAACTTGCTCTTGCTCATTTTGAGCAAATGGCTCAACCACCAATGGATAAATAACACAGAAGGTATAGACAGTAAATAATGCAACCATAAGAGATTTAAGTTTTGCAAACAGATTGGCTTGTGTAAATATAAACCTTAAACACCTTAATATGTTTCTACAGGGTATTGTACTATACATTTGGGGTCCAATTGATTAGAACTACCTAGCTATAACGTATGCAGTCTAAACCAACTGTTTATATATAACTGTTACATATAAATCTGACCATCATGAAGACAATTATGTTCAGTTTGTGTTTTTTTTAATCTGTTTAATGTGTTAGACTGCTTTGTTTTAGCCAGATCCCTTGTATTCACTGTATAGGCATCAACAGCAGATGATACCTGACTTCTCTTGGAGAAAATCACTGATGACCCCTTCATCAGCCTCTGTTCCAGTTTCATCTCCCAGATAAATGCTGGCCTCGGTGGAGATATGGAACTTCTCTTTTGCTTTAAATTCACAAACAAATGCAATGCAAGTTATGACGCACTCTTTCACAAATTCACAGAAACCAAAAGGAGTTGGGCTGATGACAGAGTGATCTGGACCACAGCCAAATGATGTGACTTTTAAGTGTTTCCAAGATTAGAAACCAACTACTCACTTTTTCCCTCAGACTACTGAGTCTCCTCTGGTTCATTTCCCTGTGTGTCTCACACACACACAAACACACACACACACACACACACACACACAGTGTGCAGACCATTCCTCTCCTTGCTTGTTAGTAATTTACCCACAAATTGAACTGTACACGGAGATGAAGTCAAGACAAACTACTCATTGTCCCTCGAAGACATGCAGATGATTTCCCTGTAATTGCTTCAGAGGGTGCTTTGCAAATCATGTGAAATATTTCAAACCAAAACGGCTGGTTTGCTTTGATCTATAGTACCAAACATGGAGGCACAGTAAATAATGGCTCAGAAAGGCTTTGGAATTACTCACTTTACCTCACTGCGTGGTTTACAACACTGCTCCATGCAGATGGGGACAACTGTGCAGTCAGAGTGAAGGAATTGAACTCACATGAACAAACAAACAAATGCTCTAATGCCATGTTCTTATATGGCATCTTGACTCTGTCTTTGTGTATGCGACCTGCAGTCACCTAGGGGTGTGCAAAGCAGATAACAGCTCAACCGGTGGTTGAGGAATTAAAGATACTGTCCAACCCTGAGGGCCTTTAAATAGACCACACTCATCACTGACCGTATCTCCACTGGCCTCTTTACACAGCATGACCCCCGGTCTGTACAATTCAACCCCACACCTAGGGCCCCCCTCTTTGTCCACAAGGTGATAAGTGGAGACTATAGGCTGTAAGTATACCGTTAAATATCATGTATCTTACAGCAGAGGTTATTCAACTTTTCAGCCTGTGACCCAAATAAGAAAATTATTGTCTGGCCCCAGGTCTCAGGCTCATTAAAATATATTGGTTTTCATGACATCGAGGGACTCACTGCCAGCTATAGGCCTGTGACCTGTTTTGGTTCCTGATGTAAAGTTTCAGAAATTAAGTTTAATGAGATACTTGACTGGCTATTATTACAGTATACAGTACATTATCATCATATAAATTTTTATTTTATTGGATCATCAGGTCAGATCAGAATGAGAATGAATCACTTTAGTCACTCAGGGCTCTGTTTTACAGACAGATGTTAGTGAGATGGGCTTTTAAAGGGAAGTTGATGAAGTTCTTTCTTGAATCTGTTGTCAAATATTTAAAGAATCCAAAATATAACTGATCTTATCTTATAATGGAGTGCAGCTGTGTTGCTCTGTGCGACTGTAATGCTCTTTGTAATGAAAAGCAAACTGCTAGAAGGGTTTATCATGTTGTGAACATATAAGTGTTCAGAGACATGTTTGGCTGAGTTTTTTTATGTGAGGGAGAAAGGTAAAAAGATTAACATGTTGAGTCACTTGTGAGAGAGAGATGGAAATAAAACCTTTTCCAGAACACACAGTATTTATAATATGTATGGTACATAGTGTCATTTAACATAAAGTAAACCTGAGGCTGATGGCAATGTCTAAATTAAATTCTCTCCATCTCGAGGCCCCACCGAACAGCTGGATAGAAGAATGTTTTGAAAGTGACTATTTACAAAAGGGCACAATATATTTTGCACATGAAACATTTCATGCAATGGCATCTCCTTGTGACTGTGACACGGCATTGCAGCCTGGCGCCTCCAGCTGTGCTGCAGAGACGACGCAGGAAAGACGACTCAACTTTATGCAAATGTAACGCATTATGAGTGACAACCAGGCTACTTTTGATTTCCAGCTTTTTACAACCACGTTCCACTGGTGGAGTGGGGATTACTTCCATCCCAGATATAGGATCAGAATGCTGATCAGTCTTGCCAGCTCAGGCACCGTTGTCGTATTAAAAGTTTCAAGAATGCGTACTGCAAAGTAAGAAAAGACATGTACAAGGCAATTCTGTACTATGGAAAAAAACTGTTCACTGCTCGCTCATCTCCTCAAATGGACAAAGACTGCAACACCATCTCATAACGCTGGCTGTCATTGCACACATCAGACTCAAACAGCTAAAGCATACCACTCTTGGATCAACCAGGTTTTATAAGTTTTCCTGCTCTATTTTAAAAATTGGACAAATCCACATTAAGTTGTATGATTTTACAATGTCCAGTTTTTGACAGTAATTTTGTAACAGAACTTAATACAAATGTTTGAATAACGACCTTTAATGGAAATATATTATACAGTCGCTAAGCCATTTTACTGTGAACCACAAATTTCAACCTGCTGGCTCACCACAGTCAGTAGTCACAACATTTTATTGGATTCTATCCAAAATTTGTTGAGAAATTTCTGTCTGGACCACATGGGTCGACTGACCATCCCTAGAGCCACATCGCTAGCAATGTGAAAAAACATTTGTCTTTGATCTGTGTGTTAACCCTCCTGTGAGCAGGAAGTTGATAAAGTTGTTCCGCGGTGACTTTGAGAATAATGTGCTGGCATCATAAGCTAGGTGCTAATACAGAGGGGGCTGGTGAGCTATTGAGTGCTGCATAATTTATTAGATTTCGTGAGGGTGATTATTTCAGATTGAAATGGATGTGATCCTGAAATGTTCTGCTCTGCTGCTTGGTGTGAAAAGAGTAATGAGCTTGTGGACTGACGATGGATCAGGCTGGACAGATGGACCAGAGACATAAAGTCAAGGAGCAATCGCACAGGGAGACACTGGTGCATTGAATATGTGCTTTAACTTGGCACCAAAAGTGCTGAAAATTGAGATATTGTCAAGAAAGTTCACACAAATTAACTTTTTCACAGGTCTATACCTAAATTACTAAACGCATTGGCTATTTCCACCCTCATAAGAAAAGGTTAAATTAAGAAGGGTGGTAGCAGTGGTATAGCAGGAGTGAAAGAATGATCTGTATTTACATTTAGAGGACTTCAGTCATGTCGGACAAAGACTAGAACTGGATATGAAAGAGAAGTAGAAAGGGTCCTCATCCTCATTTCTTCAATTTTCCCTGCGGGTGTGCATGTGTGCTCCATGTGCAAACACACTCTTTAAATGAGTGGACGTGAATGGGACAGACTACAGCCTGCCGCTGCTACAGTCTTGTCACAGTCACACAGGGAGAAAGAAGGAAAACAGGGAAAGTAATGGGCACAGATTCTTCAATTTAACTCTGTATCGATTTCTCTTGTCTCCACCTGGAGACAAGAGAAATCGACACCGGTGTCCCGGTTCTCCGCTGCAACAGACCTGACAGACAGAGAGGAACTGTGTCTCAGCTGTAGCATCAGGAAGAAGGAGTAAGTAAGTGATGGGAAGTCTGTGTCAGCCTGTGTCTGCCTTCAACCTCTTGTACTGGCGAGTTGCCATACTATACAAGAAAAGTTGTAATACACAAAACTTTCATTCAATGCCACACAGGCTTTACCAAGACAGTACAAACAAATTGCTCCACATTTGCTTTGTACCGTTAAATAATTGATTGCAGGCTAAAATCAACATTTTAAGATAATACCGGTGGTACACAGGAGAGTAGTATTGGTTGTGTTCACTGGTGAAGCAATGTGGAAAGCCATACAACTAGGTTACAGTATTTTGCACCGGATAACGATAGCAACAGTGTCGTCGTTATTGAGTGCTGTCAGAGTGCTGTCACAACCCCTTCACACAAAGCAGCCTGTTCATGCTCAGGCGTCACACATTTTGCATGTATAGTAGGCGCCCCCAGGTACGTGTGTATGAGACGCATCCAGGCCTTTTGTTTAAGGAGTTGAAAGTCCCCCCGAGGCAACTTCCCTAACCTCAACCATTGCATTAGTTAGTGCCTAAACCTAAGTCAGTAAATATGTGCATGTCGTCCTCACAGCTGATGTACTAGCAGGTACGGTTAGGCGGTCCTATGTGTTGCAACGCTATAGCAAACTGCAGCGTATCATATACGTTTTGCGTACAATAGACACGGCTATTCCAAAGCGTGTATATGTGACGAATGAGATGACAGTGAAAAACAAATAGCCCCTTTAAAGAAACGGTCCTCATATTAGTTTGGAAAAAGTCTGATATGGAATTCTGTGAACAAACTTTGCTTGTGATTCACATCTCCCTGAGCTTCTCTTTCTATTGGCTACTGTGGCATTTACTAACTCCTGCCATTTTGATCCCAGGACTATACATCATTTAATTCAATAAATAGCTGTTGAACAGAGAGAAAGAATTACAGATCTGCCTCTTCTTCCGTTTATTTGCTAAACACTTGAGCATGCCTTCTACACTTAACTGAGACTGCCCTCCTTGCTGTCACAGAAGAACTCCCCACTGCTAGAGCAGCCTCCCTCTCCTCCGTTGCCATCCTACTGGATCTTTCAGCAGCATTTGACACAGTGAACCACCAGATCTTCCTCGTCACCCTTCAAGAACTGGGAGTCTCAGCCTCTGCAATCTCCCTGTTCACATCCTATCTCAAGGACCACACACCATGGTCAAACCATACACTACTACTCCCTTATTAAAAGGGGGCAACAAAATACCTCTCAACAAAATCAGAGCAGTTTGTGTTCCCCATTGACATCAGGACAGCAGAAACGCTAAATGTCTTCTGTCACAAACTGAAAACTCATTGTTTCAGACTGCACCTTGGCACATAAAATAATAAAAAATAATAAGTGGAGCAGTTTATAATCTGAGAGAGAAAGGTTAGGCAAACCCCCTCGCCCCATTCAGAAAATTTGGGATAAACTTAATGTACTTAATGTGTACAGTGTGTGCCTAGCTTTAAGTAGAAGATAAAAGTGAACAGTGCATGTAAGTGAAGACAGCTAACAAGTTACAATAGCTACCTCTATTTTGGACTCCCAAAGGTCAGCACTGTCAAGACTGTTTGCTATAGAGGGTATACGCATGACATCACAGAACGCTGATGGAAGATGGAAGAATTTCGAATGTTGCGCGGTGCTGCTGACAGCCTCCAGCTGCAGTAACACATGGATTATGCTAAAATCAGTTGGGGAGTAACAGATTATATGTAACGGCGTTACGTAATCAGGATACAAAAATAAAGTATTCCGTCGAGCCGTGTTCACACCAAAAGCAAATCCAGCGTTTTGGGTGGCTTGATTACATACAAAGTCAATGCAAAGACGCAAATTCCTGCTGCAGCTTTTGGACAAATGAACACCTGTAGTCGGTCTGGATTATGCTTTGACAACTACGCTGTTTACCGCGGGAGGAGCTCAGAGTTAACTGCCTTTAGTTAAATTAGATTTTTACTTTAGTTTTTGGAATTACAACTTGATTTATCTTCACTCATGCTTCTCGGCAGCTAGCTTCCGTGCACATCCGGTTCCTCTGTTGTTGTTAGTGTCAGATGGTACCAGAGTTCTGCTGGACTACTACTTCATATTTATATAAAAACCGGACAAAACTGGACATTGCTTGGAGAAAAGAAAGTGAGGAAGTTGAACTACCTGGTGAGTTCAGAAAATGTGTCTGTAACTTTATTCCAGCTATCGTTGTAATTTCCTGTGAACTGGTTAGCATAGCATAGCGCAGCTCGATCTGAACTCCATTCAGAAAACAAACAATTTAAAAGTTGCTTACCTGCTGACTTGCTGATAGACCTGACAAAGCATGAATTCATATGTCTAACAAAATCATTGCTATCATCATATAATCAATGCATCATATTGTAGTTATTTCGACATCAGTTTGATCCGTTTATTGCAATTAAATCACAGCAAAAGGTTTACTTTGAGTTCATATAGCTGTAGTATCCGCAGGCTGTGTTTATTCGCTTAAAACGCGTTGTGTGTGAACACTCAAAATGTCCACTCGTGCGAGTAAAGCGAGGCGAATATTAAATTCTCTTTCAGTGTGAACACACCTTTACAGTACAGAAAATAAATACGTAATCAGATTACAGATACATTTTGTAGAAACGGGGATTACTCACAAGGATTACTTTAAGCAGAAAGTTTCCATGAAACAAAAACAGAGTGCTATTTGCTATTTACATGTATATTTCCTATAAAAACACAAAGCTAGGGAGGGATTTGTTGCAGATACTGATTGGCGTGTAGCCAGTAGATGTGGTTACAGCCCCACCCCGTCATGTAGACTCTGTGCGGACTGATTCCAGCTCCCAGTGAGTGAAAACGGCAGCCGGACCCGGGACCGCACACAGCCTCCGAGACCGACGGAGGCCAGTATGACCACTGGGAATGCAGTACAAAGGTGGTTTTCTTGCCGATTTGTCTCTTGTCACCCAGGGGTTGAGTCAACTAATGAGGCTGTGTTCGGTCCCGTTTGTGCCGTGTTCACTTGGAGGCTGCTGATCGCAGTTTAGTTGTTCACTCGCCCCGGTGCTGCTGCAATCAGTCATTCCCCGCCGGGTCCCCCCGCCCCTGGCCTGAAAACCAGTGCTTGAGAAAAGGTGTAAACCTAAACACACACTCCGGTGTTCCAAGTTCCCAGTATGGGCAGAGTAAGCTAATTTGACCAGTAGTTGCAGGCTAACTGAGCTAATTTGATAATGGCAGCTACTAGCAGCACTTAGCCTGCAGTCTTTCACTCAGTCGTTTGTGTTAAATATCTTCAAATTTCGCTTAATCCCTGCGAGTGAATCCACTGGTGGGTCCATTATGACTGAGATATCTAGATTGAGAAACCCCGAGAAGAGTACAGTTTGATTCTCAGTTTATTTTGTCAGCTTCTCCTCTCCCTCAGATGTGTTGCCAGGTTTGCAGATGGGACCTCTCCCTCTGTGTCTTTGTGTTGTGATGCCAGGCAGATTCCTCAAGTGCTGCTGTGGGACAGGTGTTGTGAAACAGAAGCCACTGTGGGAAGTCTTGGCATTGCCCAGCAGACTTTCCCTGAGAGTTGGCATCGAACGAACACTCCTCAGCTGCACACCAACACTCTGCCAACTGTGTAATACCTCATGATCCTTTTTAGCTTTGCTCCACCTTCCTCTGTATCTGCTATCAGTCGCTTTACTTGCACTCTGTCTGTGCCAATGCAAGTTTTGTTTCTGTCTATCCACATATTCTGATGTATCAAGGGATCTAAAGTAGTAATAATTAAGCATGGGTAAAGTATGACCTGCAGCTGGTGACACACACACACACACACACACACACACAAACAATGTATCCCCCATCTCTGTCTTAATGAATAATCATTAATTTAGTGTATCTGCAAATTAAAATCATAAGCCTGTAAGTATTTGCAGTCGCAAAGGGGACAGCGTTGCAAATGCAGTTGTAATGCCATGAATTTCATGGGACACAGGGCCATTTCTTGGCACTTGCACCTGTTTGATTATATCATGGCTCCAAATAAAACCTCTTGAGCTGCAATTGGTTGGAGGTGCACAGCTGAGGTTTTGTTTGTGCAGATTAGGTAGTATAATGCAACTTTGTTCTGTGATTGGCTCAAAAGAACAAAACAATGTTTAATTGTGCTAACTACGAAACAAAAAAGTAACACATTATCTGCTCCATATCAGTTAGTGAGGATTTGAGGTTGATGTTTGTGAAGTGGTTGGCAATGTTGCCTCAGAGCAAGAAGGTCCTGGGATTTTCTTGGCATATTTCTGAGATGTCTGCCTCTGTGCCAATGCAAATGTTCAACAGTTCAAAATATAATTCAATGCTTTGAGCACCAAAAATTACATTTTATTCTCCACCATTGTATTTTGGGTGAAGTCACAAATCTCAGAGATGGAAATCTCAAAACCTGCCGGATTTGATTCACCGTGGCTGTAGGCTAAACAAAGTAGCCAAGGATGAGCCAAGCCACCCTGCCAAGAAAAGGCCATATTAGTGTGCTGGAAAAAGTGGATTATTGTCTTTGGGTTTGGAGTGAACAAAGAATTAGGTTAAGATCGACCACAAGACTGGGAGATGGATTGATGCCGCTGTTGAACCAGATGGTCATAGTGAAGAGGGAGCTGAACCTCTCACTTGACTGGCTGATCTACGGTTCAACCCTCATGGGCAACCAAAAGAATACAAAGTAGTATACCTTGGATAGGTATCATTTTACCCCCAAAACATATTTCTGTTAAGGCTAGTTCCACTGCTGTCAAAATAAAGTAGTAGTTTGACTACCCAAATAGTCTTTCTGTCCCACTAATTCCCCATCATCCTTGTAGAAGCTTTGCCCACCATTCAGCTATGTTAATTGCAGTGAAGCAGTTAAGGACCCCGGATGGCTCACATTATCTTTATTTACTGGCCTAATTGTCACGCTGATGGCAGCCTTGACTGGAGCTATGCAGCACTGAAGACTGATTACTCACTCAACTGAAACACAAGACACCAGGGACACTAATGTATAGAAGGATACAGGAGGGCAGGGAGAGTGTAAAGGATAAGAATAATAACAGAAAAGTTTGAAAATTAACTAAAATGAAGAGTTTAGTAATAGGATTTCAAAAAGTATGAGGAGAAGAAACCAAAGAAGAAAGTGATGACTTTAGATTTAGATAGAAGATTGCAGCTGATGAGGTACTGCAGCAGTAGAAAAAGAAGATAGCAGGACGGGGAGCTGGAGTCAGTTGGTGCTCATGGAGACGTGGTGGGACGCCGAAACAGACAAAAGAAGAAGAACGAGAAAAGAAAAATGGAAGTGGAAGCAGCAGACAGTGAGGAAAAGGCAGCTGGCAGCCACCACTAAAGGCTAAAGTATTAATCTTCCCCAGTAGGAGTGGTGAGGTTCTATGCATATTAGCCTAGTGAACATCAGCACCATGGGCCTACGTGTCCCTGTAGTACCACATCCACACATGCTCGCACAAGCACACACTCATACTGTATAAGTACCATTGATTTTAATCCTTCTTCCCTCTGGGCATTTCAAGGTGCTTTGTCTTCTTCAAGCTTATTTAGTGTGTGTGTGTGTGTGAGAGAGAGAGACAGAGACTAAAGGTAGATTTGCAAACAGACCTGCAGGTCCTTGTCAGGTTGACCAAAGCCAATCAACACAAGTTTTATTCTACACCCAACTGCAAATTGAGGGACCAAGCTGGAGAGGGCCCTGTGAGCACAGCTGTGGGTCAGTGTGTTAGCATGTGTGAGTGTGTGAGTTTTATTGCGTGTCCCACATTTAGACTGCATCCACACTATTTAGCCAGCTGAGTCTGAAAATGCTGTGCACTAGAGACCACAATATACAATATATCTCAGACTGTAGAGTGGCCCCTGAGAGCTCAACGCACTGCAAACTCATGCAAATACACAAAACACAAACTGTACTTGACTTAGTGTAGTTGTTTAAACAGTTACACTAAATGCTGTCAAATTGGTGAAGAGGTTCTTTGCTTTGCGTGTATTTCCTTAAATTGCAGTACACTGATCTTACAGGGCCGCCTATAGGATTGAATGTATTCAAGTATCACGCACTGTACGTAGTTATGTCACTGGTTCTCTCTCTCTGCAGCTACCTTGCTTTGTTGTCTCTTCATATCGTTGCCTGTCCTGTAACAAGCGGAGTGCCCATTACTTTGCTAACTGCCTCCTCAGAAGCCCAGCACAGCAGACACATGCTGATAGTTTATACCACTCTGTCAGCCAGGGGAGGGGGTCCGTGTGTGTGCGTAAGTGAGTGTTTGTGTGTATGTGTGCGTGTGTGTATGGTAACCCGACTGAACGGCTCGTGTGCCATTTGCTGCCAGCTCTCCCCTGTGCCCCACTAACGTCCTCTTTACCAGCAGCAGAAAAATCCTCTTTGCACTTTCTTTTTTCTTCTCTTCTCCTCTTCTCTCCTCCTCCGTCCTCTCTTTTCCTCTCCTCTCCACTCCCCGATCCTCTCCTTTCTTCTCCTCTCCCCAGTCCTCTCCTCTCCTGTCCTCAGTCATCTCCTCTTCTCTCCTCTCCTGTCCTCTTTGTCCTTGCTAAATGCACCTATGAGCATTACTGTTGTTGTGGCTTTCTTGAAGGTGGATGTTTTCCTTTGGTTGAGTGTCAGAAACAGTGACAACCACTCTGGGGGTTTTCACACTTATGAAAAGACACACACACAATCTCTCTCTCTCTCTTTCTCTCTCTCTCTGTCACACACACACACACACACACACACACACACACACACACACACACACACATCAGAGTGTGTGACGGAGCTGTCTGCTCCCTCCTGTCGCCTCATTTGTTTCTGCATCAAGCTGCTCTCAGAGGAGGCCTCGCTTCTGCCCTTGTCAGCAAACATCAGCTCGCTCTTTCTACTCCTCTCACTCTCCCTCCCCCTACTCTTCTCTTTTTCCTCTCACTTTCACTTTCTTCTCCTCCCTGCTCTCCGTCTTCCCACGCGGCCGTTTATTTCCTCCTATCTCCCCTCACATCCTTCTCGCCCCCTTCAGTCCATCTTCTTGCTGTTCCAATACGGTAAATCTCTTCTTTATTAATCTCTTTGCTCTGACTATCTTTCCTCCTATCCTGGTCTCTGTGTTTGAGGGTGTCAAAGTGAGTGGCAGACAAAGATACGGGCAAACCTCGAGTGTGTCTGAGGGCATCAAAGCCGCAGACACAGAGATGCATCACAGATTTTTTTTCTCTGAGTAAATGACAGTAACACACTGGTGGGTTTGTTTCTGTTTGAGGGCTGTGGTGTGTGTTTTTTGTGTGTGTGTGTTTGTGTATGTTTGAGTGAGTGTTGTAGGTTCTTTGTCCACAGCAGAGCAGTTCAAGTGTGAAGGAGGGTCAAACTAGAGCAAAGCGGCTACTGAGGTACGACAACGTGTGTGTGTGTGTGTGTGTGTGTGTGTGTGTGTGTTTGGGGATTGCTGGGGGAAACATACAGGCAAGAAGGAGAAGTGAAATTTACCGCTTCATCAAGTCGTTCAGTCTACACCCCACATGCAATCATTCACACACACACACATCCACACACACTCACAGGGCACATACACTGCCTGCCCTAACTATCCATCGAAGTACTTTATTTTATAGCTTTTACCAGGAGTACTGCTTCTACACATTTCCAACCCTCCCTAGTTTCCTGCTCCGCCATGCACAAAGTGTAAAGACAGGTCAGCCATATCTCTTTTCCTCAAAGAACTCATTCGTCATCATTATTATATTTCAGTTGATATATTGTCATATCTCATTTTTTTACCAAGTGGTCATCCATACTGAATCAGAGGAGGTTTTTTTGTGCTTGTTCCTTAGAGGAGGAGTAAGATCTGTGACCGCTACCCGTTTGAATCTTCTGACTGACTGAGGAAAGTGAATGAAAGCAAACAAGGGTGTAGGTTTTAACATTGGTAGGGACATTTTTGTTTATCAAATGACGAAGATGCACAAATGTGTCTGTATGTGCACTTGATTTCTCTTTTTCCATGCACACACACACACACACACACTGGTAAGAGGGATTCTGCAAAGTCCTTGCTTTATTCATCACATATGAAAACAAGATTTGTATCATCTGTGTTTTTTTAAACAGAAATTTCAACACATCCTCATACCAAAATGATAAACTAGGTCGATTGTCAACTGTCCATTTTCCAAAACGACATGTACAAGCGTTTTAGATCTGGTTTTGGCGGGGTACACCCTGGACAGGTCGCCAGTCCATCGCAGCTGAGGGAAATATCTATATAATATATTTTGGCTGAAAAACTAAAACACTGACACTAAATGGAAGATTCCAAAAACCTTTGTAGAGCTGAAGGGCTGATTTTAATACAAAAATGTTAATTATAACCACTTTAAACTACAAATACAACCTTCCTCATTCATTCATCTCAACAGCAAGCTGACAATACATAAATCGGCCTGAGGGTTGCCAGATCAACTGTGTATAGTGCTCTTAGCGGTTCACGCTATGTGGACTTTAAAGGACAGGGTCTTTTGCGATTGTAAAGAATATTGGGAAGAACAATGGTGTTACAACACCTCGTTTTGGATCCTTAACCAGATCTATGCCAATCAAAGCATAGTGCTTCCAGTTATTCCTTTATATGTACTTATATATGCTTTCTAAAAAAAACAATGACTCAGCAAACTTTACCTGGATGAAGGTCTGCCCCAGGGCAGTATGAAGTATGACAGTATGATGCAGAATGGTGAGATTTTCCCTGGAGGGTAAAAACTGAGCTATTGTTCATCTCTGTGGCTGAATTTGTGAGTAAACCATGCCTTTTGTGCCTTAGCGATGAGCAAACAATGGGGGTTTCTCCTGTGTCCCTGTAATTTTATTAATGACTTAGACTTAGGTTTAAGAGTCTTCTCTCGAGTCTCCAGCACAAACACACACAAATTTTACTGCTGAGGACACAACTAAGGGGAAGAGATGGTCATTGATCAGCCCTGCTACCAAGCAGCACCACAGCAGTGGCGCTATCCCTGCTGTTAGGCTTTACTGGAAATGCATGTCATCACAACTTGGCTTGGCATGACACGGCTAAAGCAGACCGACCAGGTCAATGGAAAAATCATATATGGTGGAGGGTCTCATGCTTCATGTTTATCAATATATCTATCAATATAAATATCTGACATTGACAAGATCATACGAATAAAAAAAAAGAACATCATAACGAATAAAGTCCCTTTACTTTTGCAGCAGCCTGGTGGGGGGGGGGGGGGGGGGGGGGGGGGGGGGGGGGGGGGGGGGCTGGAGCACTGGGTCTGAAAAGAGTTGAACTCTTTTTATGAATGAAGTTCAGCTGGAGGAGAGACGAGTATTTTTTAAAAAGATGATGTTTCCCTGGAGCAACATGCAGTGTAGCAGTGTGTGTGTGTGTGTGTGTGTGTGCGTGTGTGTCTACCACACTGCCAGCTGTCTTGATGTCTGCTACCAGCATTTTTAGTTAAGCATCAGACTGTGTTCCTGACATCATAAAATAGATCTTGAAGCGATTCCGCAGCACCAGTAACAGCTTGTGAAATTCTCCCAGTTTGCGAGAATGTCTTTTCTCCTCACCTGTGAGAGAATTGCTGCTGCTTGAGGGTGGCATTTTGTTATGAGACGCTCAGTGTGCAAGCTTTATGTTTTCTGTCAGATTTTTTTTGATGACGCTTTCAAAAAATGTATATTAATGATACTCACAAACACTTTTGGTGTTTTTCAACCTGAGTCTTATTCTCATAATTGTGGCTAATTATGACTATGGATCATAATAACAACACCACCAGTACTTAAGTAAGCTGTGTGTTGAAATGTATTTGTAAATCTTACAGAGGCTTGCTTACCCCAATATAGTGGACATTGTCTTGCCGGAGTCGTGTTTCCCTTAGCTCTACACTAGCAGTGTTTCGTGCCAAGTTAGAATGACAAAATGAAAGAGAGTAAGACCTAGGTTGAACAATAAAGGAATTTTCTATCCTTTTATTAGATAGATGACAGTAGAGAGGAAACAAGAGGAGAGAGAGTGGTATTACATGCAACATAGGTCCCTGGCCTGAATCTAACGGGCCAATTTTGCAGGTATGCGGTGACCCACTCCCACCAGCCTCCTTCCTTTGCTACTGTATATGATTGCTGCAGGATCTATAGATCACAAGTGAAGATGACACCTGCCATTCCCGATTTCCCCTGCGTCCCGTTCCCCTGGTGCACGCCTAGTGAAGGTGCTGAGCGGCTGGTCCTTTGAGCAATCTGAAGGTCACAGTCTGTATATATGTATGGATGTCAGGGCCAGTGCAGCAGACGGTCAGTGAGTTCAGCCCCATATGTGTGTGAATGTGTGTATGTATGCGAGAAATTGAGAAGGAAGTGATGGGGGAAGGGGTGGAGAGACAGCGAGAGAGCAGAAATGAAGGAGAAAAAGAGCGAGGGGGGCGTCTTTCCATAGCGCCACATTATGTGAGAGAGAGTACTGTATAGCCTCTCTCGCTTTCTGCCTGTCTCTCTCTTTGGCACTCGCTCTCCAGGATAGATAGAGGGCATTCATTATCTGCCAGCCCGCTGGGACTTCCCTCCTCTTTAGGATGCATCCAGCAGTTTAAACCAGGCCAATCAGAGCAGTGGTGGAGGAAAGGGTTAGAGGAGGAGGAGGAGGAAGGTGGAGAGCGAGGAGGTGTGTGTGCGTTGGGGGGATGTCACACATTTAACCTGCCATCCAGTACATCCACTGTAACCATGGCGATGCACTCACATGATGGGATGGCACTGTATTTAGGGTAGGTTCCTGCTTCTGTTCAACATGGACGCATTGCAGAGGTGAGATGAGCCAGAACAACACATCACAGCTGGTATTTGGACAGTTGGTGAAGTTCTTGCTGGAATTTTTTGTTTGTTTATCTGTGGTAAATTCAGTGCCCCTTTTCTTCTTGTTATCCTTAACATAGTTATTTAAGGATCTTCTCTTTCCCCTTATCTAAACATGAATTATTAAAAAAACTTAGCATTGTATTTTCTCCATATTGTCCCCTTTTGTGTACCTGCATCGGTTACTGTGTGTACAGATAGAAGACAAACCTTGGTATAGATTCTACAGGACTCTATTGGAGTATCACATCTTCCTCTAGTTGGTGTTTAGATGATGGTGGGGAGTGCTATCTAACACGCTGGCCCAAAAAATGAAACTAATTTTAAAAAAGAACAGTCAAAGCAGAGGCTGCGACTTTTAGTCCCTACTAGGGATCAATGCTGTATCCTGTGTTTCCCATAATGTAACTTGATAGCTTCTTTCAGGATTCTCCCTGTCCTGGTAAATGGAAATCTGTTAAAGGAATAGTTCAGCATTTGGGTAAAATACTTTTATTTGCTTGCTTACCTGGAGTTTAGATGTGGGAAGCCTGATACCGCTCTCCTGTCTGCTGTTTAGCTTAGCATAATACTGGAAACCAAATCCACCAGCACCTCTAAAGGTCACTAGTTGACTCCCATATTGACTGTTGATGTTTGTTTAATCCATACAAAAACTAAAGTGGTGCAGGTGCAGTACTTTCTTGGCTGGTGAGTCTTGTAATCACTGTGAGGTTGCCAGGCAATCAGTGGAGACTTCAGGAGGTGACTGTACCCAGCCAAGTCATGGTTGGGGGACATACAAGAGACAGATTAAAAAAAGAAAGGTCAAAATCAATGCAGCAGAGTTTCCAGTACAGGTCAAGATCCAACTCCCATAATGCAACTAAGTGTATTTTTTTTCAAACTCAAAATTCAAAGTATTGCATCCCAAATGGAGATAAACCCCGATGACATCACTGTGACATCATCACGGTTAATTTCTCAGGCTTGACATACAACTGTTTCACAGGATGAGTTGTACAATCCATAATTATTAAGCTGATTTCAATATGTAAAATTGGTAGAGTGAGTAATTTGTAGTCTCTAGCTGAGACAACCCTGATGACATTTTCTGGGAACAATCCCTTTAAATCCACAGAAGACATAACTATTTTCATAGGCTGAGAAGAACTGTGAAAACTGTGAAATGGCCCATTAATTTGGCACTGATCTATGTATTTTGTATTTTGTTCAAATCAGAATGCTGCGGCACGTGTACTGACAAGAACTAGGGAAAAAAATCATATTGCTGCCATACTAGGTCTCTGCACTGGCTACATGTAAAATCCATAATAGAATTTAAAATCCTTCTGCTAACCTACAAAGCCCTTAATGGTCAGGCACCATCTAACCTTAAAGAGCTCATAGTACTTTATTACTTTAGTTGAACACTGCGCTCCCAGAATGCAAGGTTACTTGTGGGTCCCGCAGTCTCCAAAAGTTGAATGTAGTAGGAGTGTAGTAACCCTCTCCTGTAGAATCAGATCCCAGTTTGGGTTCAGGAGGCAGAGACCATCTTCACATTTAAGAGTAAGCTTACGAGTTTCCTCTTTGATAAAGCTTACAGTTAGGGCTGGCTCGGGTGAGTACTGAGTCCTCACCAAGAAAAAAGTCCTCACCAAGAAAAAAGTTACATTTTTTATTTCATTAGGGCAACAACAACAATAATCCCAATTGTTTTTTTAACAGACAGAGGTTTTGAGAAATTTTGGAACCAGGTCTTTTTGGAACCGGGTCTCAATCCCCATCCCTAGTGAAGAGTATTTTGAAGTACTGGAAGGGAGTCTTCACATCATCAGAGTGTTCAAATCTTGAATCAAGAACACAGAATGCCTCATTGTCTTCAAACTTCCAGATTCTCCATGTACCTCAATGAGTGCCTCTGTTTGGGCCTGAGGGTGATTTAGGGTCAGCAGTGTCCTCTGGCAATGTCTGCTTGTGTGGTGTGATGATCAGGATGCTCTCTTTGGTTGTCTTCATCATCAGTCAGGTCAATGTCAGAGTCTTGTGGATTTTCTGGTATAAGGGCTGGAAAAGTCTGTGGCCTTGCACCATAAAATGTTTTAGTGTCCATCTATTATTTGTGACACTAAAAGGAAAATTACACTTACAAACCATGTACTGTTATAATGCAAGTAATGTTACTACCGACACGTGTCTATTTTGTCTAGATATTTATTTGGTTTAAGTTTTTATTCCATAAAAACTACATTTATTATCTTTTTATTATTATTTTGGTATAGCATGATTTCACCATTATAAAGACATATTTATTTAATTAATTCAGCATATATAATGGAAACACATTATATGTATCATGTTAACAATAATGAATGTTCAGAAGTTTTCAATTGCATAGCAAGTAGTCAATTTGCAGTACATTAGCTAGTAAATTTGTATTACATTAGCTTAGGCAACCTTTACCATGAAGTGCCAACTCTACCGTTTGGTAGAGCACGGTTTTAGAAAATTATTTGACCCATATTAGTCTTATTTTTGTTGCATCAAGTTACATAATTCTGTTAAGTAATTCCTCTAGAACTATAATATGTCAAAAAAAATATGCTTATCTTTGAAATTTCCACCAAAAAGTGTTTTCATGTCTGCAGTGATTTTGACGATTTTAACTTCCTGTAAGTAGAGTCTCTGAAAAGGCATGCTGCTTAAAGGAACAGTGACACTCGACTTCTTCCCCCTCCTGTAGTTTTGTGCTTTCTCGTCTCTCTGCACTCTCCTTCTGTAGCTTTCAGCAGGTATTTTTGACTCCGGAACTGTGGAGTCTGGACCAACTACCTCCGTTGCTGACCTCTGAACCTCCCTGTATACTGAGCTTAGAGACCTACTTTCCACATCCACTCAATGAACTTATTATTTTAGCCATCTATTATACCATGCTACCAACATTTACATGTTTAAGCTGCACCTTGACATCTTCTACAAAACACAAAAAAACAACTGAACATATATAGCAATAAACATGTTTTATGTTCCATAAATGTCTCTTGCTCACAACTAATTCCAAACATCACACTACACATTAAACTCTATTTAAAGGATGACCTAGCCAGTCTAACTGACCCTGTTACCTCGTAAACTGCTGGCTGGGAAACACAGTAAACCTAGCTTTTCAGTCTGTTTCAAAGAGCTTACATGTATTCTAGCAATATGTATACCTTAACACTCTTAACTAAATTAACATAAGCTAACAAGACACAATAAAATTCACTTATATTTTCAACAATAAACACATCCCAGTCCCACCTGTACATTTTACATCTATCCAACCCCAAACCAATGTCCACACTCTATAGATTTTACTCATCATCTCTTTGTGGCACCAGCTCTACTGCTGACCTCTGAACTTCCCTGTATGCTGTGAAAGTGATGTTTGCTGACAGCTAAATTCACTGCACACTGTACTGACCCTTTACTGACCTAGCACACACACACACATTTAACTTTAGTTCTGCCTATGGCGCCAATAACAATGTTGTTTTGTCATATAAAATTTTCATGTGTGGCAGTTTTCATCCTTTCACACACTAAATTAAATGTGTTTTTTCTTTGATTGGTGAAATTATCGTTTTAACCAGAGATCTAATAAACAGACACACATAATCGCAAGTCTCTAATCATTAATTTGTCCAACTACATGTCCCTACTGAATAAGACATCCACAGTGACTCTCCCTTGCTACATGTATCATATGTAAATGTGTGTCTATTTATGTGTGTATGTGCATGCTCTCGTGCGTGCTTGTGCACTCACAGTGTCACATCCATGTTAACAACACATTTGTTCTGAATGTACACAGTAATGACTGATTAATTATTCCCAGCTCCAATTATCATTCCATTACGGCTGCACACACACACACACACACACACACACACACACACAAATGTAGAAAAACGTCCATGTTGTGAGGAATAAGTGCCAGCAATGATTCCATGCCACTTTCTGAGGCTAATTGAGGTTAATGAATGTAACTGGTAAGTAAAAACACATTAACTAGAATAATTAAGAGTACCAGTGGTGTGAGCACGAGTTCGTTGGAAACACCACATGAAATTACACAACCTATCAAACGTGATTTCCTCCTGCTTTGTCAGAGATTGAAATACGTGTCTTGATTAAGAATTTATATGATACCATAAAATGAAGTACCTTTCTGTTTGTCTGTATTAGCTCCTGACAGATAATGATGGTTGATCTTGGCAGTGAATGAGCAGACTGCATGAGACGACATATAAAGAGATAAGAAGAAAATAACACAAAACAGGAAAAGACAAGATAAGTAGTTAGTAGTTAAATAAACAACAAGGAGAAAGGTGAGACACAGGCTAGTCTGGGGGAATCCTGCACATCATCCTACATAAGGAATAACAAACTTGGCACACACACAGACACAACACGCTCGGCCTGGAGACAGACAGAAAAAGATAGATAGAGGAAGCTGACATCACATCCATTCAGATAAGAGAATGCTGGGGGAGATAATAAGCTAGCTTGGTGAGATAGACTAGACTCCTCAGATCAACGCGAACCACCGCTGAAGAGAGAGAAGTGGAGAGGGATATGTTTGCTGATGAGGGCACCTCTTCTGCCATGATCCACTGAAAGTATTATTTCTCTCCTAGCTCCACCGGTGGGAGTGAGGACTTACACAGGAAGCTACTGGGGAAAGGGATGTTAGAAAGTATCCCCAACCTACATGGGCAACTTCTCCCTCAAGGCCAATGGTATAAATACAGTTTTTTTCAGTTGCTAACCTGCGTTGGTCAAAACTGAAGTCACATTTTCAAAACTCTTCACACAGTCAGCGAAACAGAAGTGTATGTGGACCAAACCGTGAATCATTTTTCACACAAAATGCATTCAATGACCACTTTCTCCAAAATCCATGAACTCTTTTTCTCATTACTACTTCACCACCTGCAAAACACTGTATATCTGCGGCACATTTTTCAGATGCAGACACTGTGTCCAAAACTGTTAAAAACACATTCAGAACAGAATGATTGCAAATATCCTGCATTTTTGCAGTAACTGGAAAATCTTAGCAGAACATTTTATGTGCGTAGAGAAATGTGTGTAGTTGAATGTGGTTTTACTGTAAAACTGCAAGCTGAGTGTGAAGCAGGAAATGTGCTTTTATTTTAGCAGAATTCGTTCAAGGGGTTAGTACATCAATTACAGGCTGTGGTCATTGTGCAGCACTGAAATTTCCGGAACTTCGCAAGTAAATTACTGAATGCAGTGATATAGAAAAAATAAAGGTGACTGAAGGAAATTTCTGCATTTCTGATTCATTCTTGTTACATATACTATAGTACAAAGTCAAAAAAGTGAAAATATGTTATTCCTAAAATACGAGACGATTTTACAGCACTGCATAGCGTAATGGTAACAATTACAAAGTAAGAAATGGAAACACTCCCTCAGGCTGTTGGCCCACGGATTCTTATTCACAGCCCAACAGATATCTTCATCAATTTACTTCAGGACACATTTACAAAAAAAGTATAATAGTTGCAATGAGCAACTAGATGTTTTGGGGTGTAAGACTACTCAACAGAGAACCACTAAACTGTATGTGATCAACATGACATACAGTAAGCAATTGATAATGAAGGAAACAGCAGATAATTGTACATAATAATTTGCATAAATGTGTCAAAGCATGTGCAATTAGCAATTTCTCAAAAGACTGAGAAATTGCTTTTACATATGACGTGCACAAGCGACTAGATGATGTGGAGGCTGAACAAGTAGAATTTCAATTCTGATCTGAGAAATGTGTCAAAGTGACTGAAAACAACTGTATTCTATAGTGAAATACTGATTTATATGAAAATATCAGTCACATTTCAAGGATAAAAGTTCAGCAAATTTACGTAATGCTTCCTGTTGTTAGTGTTTTGTAGGTCAGTATGTTATGAGTGAGATTGTATGCTTTCAGAGTGAGAATCATTGCCAGGGTTTTGGTTGAACGAGTGTATTTTGAGACTTGTAGTGAAGTGTTTTGCTGGTTTGAGTGACTTTTGGAGGTGAGATTAACTGTTTGGCCAAGATGCATGTTGGTAATGCAGACTGTGTGAAGAGTTTTGAAAAAGTGGGTTCAGTTTTGACCATTGCATCTTAGCAGTTGAAAAAAACTGTAAAAATCACGAGGGATCACCAAAGTGAATCCAATTCATCCGGAGGTGGACATGAATGTCCGTACAAACTCTTATGGCAATACATCCAGTATACACTTACCAGCCACTTTATTAGGTACACCTGTTCAATTGCCTGCTAACACAAATAGCTAATCAGCCAATCACATGGCAGCAACTCATTGCATTTAGGCTTGTAGATGTGGTGAAGACAACTTGCTGAAGTTCAAATTGAGCGTTAGAATAGGGAAGAAAGGGGATTTAAGTGACTTTGAACGTGGCATGGTTGATGGTGCCAGACGAGCTGGAGTATTTCAGAAACTGCTGATCTACTGGGATTTTCACGCACAGCCATCTCTAGGGTTTACAGAGTCTGAGAAAGATAAAATATCCAGTGAGCGGCAGTTGTGTGGACGAAAATGCCTCGTTGATGTCAGAGGAGAATAGGCAGACTGGTTCAAGATGACAGAAAGGCAACAGTAACTCAAATAAGCACTCGTTACAACCCAGGTGTGCAGAATACCATCTCTGAATGCACAACACGTCGAACCTTCAAGCAGGTGGGCTACAACAGGAAACTGAGTCTACAATTCATACAGGATCAGCAAAATTGGACAATAGAAGATTGGAAAAACGTTGTCTGGTCTGATGAGTCTCGATTTCAGCTGCAACATTCAGATGGAAGGGTCAGAATTTGGCTTAAACAACATGAAAGCATGGATCCATCTGGCCTTGTATCAACGGTTCAGGCTGCTGGTGGTGGTGGTGTAATGGTTTGGGGGATATTTTTTTGGCAAACTTTGGGCCTATTAGCACCAAATGAGCATCGTTTGAACGTGACAGCCTACCTGAGTCTTGTTGCTGAGCATGTCCATCCCTTTATGACCACAGTGTACCCATCTTCTGATGGTTACTTCCTGCAGGATAATGCACCATGTCACAAAGCTCAAATCATCTCAAACTGGTTTCTTGAACATGACAATGAGTTCACTGGACTCCAGTGGCCTCCACAGTCACCAGATCTCAGTCCAACAGAGCACCTTTGGGATGATTCGCATCATGGATGTGTAGACAACAAATCTGCAGCAACTGCGTGATGCTGTCATGTCAATATGGACCAAAGTCTCTGAGGAAGGTTTCCAATACATTGTTAAAAGTATGCCACAAAGAATTAAGGTAGTTCTGAAGGTAAAAGGGGGTCCAATCCCAGTACTAGCAAGGTGTACCTAATAAAGTGGCCGGATGGACAACACTATTTATTATAGCCATGCCACTAGTGTGGCAAGAAAAGGTCAAACAACAATATTGTTCTGTCCTCCTTTAGAGATAAATTGCATCAAAATCACATCCTTTCTCTTGGGTTTCCATGATGTTACAGTGGCATCCTAGGGAATAATAAAGAGCTCATACTGGACCCTCTACCAAGACAAACTGTAATACAAACTGGTGGAAGCCAAAAAAAAAAAAAAAAAAAGAAGTGTCAGAATACAATGTGGAATACTTTTTCTAATCTATTTTTGAGTTCTCTGTTAATAGTCAAGTCAAGAGTATTTATATCGATGATGTATTACTATTATTACAAAGTTAATTTACTTCAAAATAGGCATAGATCATACATCATGACACATAAGATAACATATATAAGAAGGTATTGCATATATAAAAACATAGAAGATATGAATATTAAATTCTTTAATGTTCTTTATACTTTAATGAAATGTTCAATATGACAATAATCTAACTAACTATATATTTGGATTTACTCGTTACACGTCATGGAGATGACAGCAACACTGGTACAGGTCATCAGACTACTGGAAGCATTACTTACCACTGATCGGCATATTTGTCCTCTCTGCATGTTAGTTTGCCTCTGTATTTGTGATTTTGTGTGTGTGTATGTGTAGTAGTCTGTGTTGGAGACCTCCCGGCTGCTCTTCCATTGACTTTCACTTTGGCTGATACAGGATGTCAGTTTATCAGTCGATTGAATATCTACCAGCCCTTTATTTATGACACGCTGGATGAAGTGTTGCTGCTCGCTTTTTCTTCTTCTCTGAAGAGGTACGGAGAGAGACAAGTGTATGTGTGTGCGTGTGTGTGCGCGCGCGGAGGGAGGAAGAGAGGACAGAAGAGAGAGGCAGAAATCAATATATTTTTACTGAAAGCCCTTGTGTAGCAGGAACAGAGACAGGACGGAAGGCGGGAGGACAGAGAAAGGAGGCTAAAGGGTTCAGGGTAAGGAAAGAAGCTCGGAAAGGATAGAGGGAAGGGAGGAAGCAAAAAGAGCTGATTTTCTTGTCTTGCCTGTCAGTCGCCTTTCAGCTGCCTTACTATTCAGGAACACACTGTGCTCGTGTCTGCATGGACTGCAGTGGTTCTACAACAAAAAAAATCCTACAACAAACAGAAAATGCTGCCAATGAGCACTTGTTTCCCATGGAGCCCCACTTTTGCTTCAATAATTTTTCACTTGTCAATATCTTAATCCTATTTAATTCTACTTTTGGGAGATTAGAGTCCTTGAATAATGTATCAATTAAAAATTGATTGTAGCCGCCTCCAACAGATGTATGCCTATAAAATAATGTGTAGGTTTCTATAGAACATATGAATTACAAAACAGTCCCTCCAGGATTTCGCAAGCCTTTTTGATTGTTGCGGACTAAAATGCCTGCGGCAGCTTTTCAAGAGTATTTGCGAAGAAACAACCCCAATACTGCACGTTTGCTAAACAGTTTACCTCCACTTTGGTAAAGAAGATCTGGATACTGTTTTTCATGGTCCTTTGCTGTTTTTTTGTCAGCAAATGTCAGACGTTGGTACTGTCTGCTGCGTCTTCAAAAGAAGGAAGTGAGCTTGCTGAGGTATGACAACATTTTGGACTGAACCATTTTTGCTTTGTGGCAGGGTGCATTGTCCTGCCATAGGTTGCTACGATCCAAGGGCGTCACTTTGTGCTGAAAAGTGGTGGGGACATTTAAGGGCTCAGATTAGGGGTGCAGTGATATGCTTGCTTCCGAAAGAAAGCAAGAAGATATTAGAATAAATATTCACACCTGTGATATATATTTCGGGGCGTCTGGGGGTCCTCCCCGCAGAAGATTTTGAGCATTAAACACTTAATTTTCGGCATTTTGGAAACATTTTCTGGACCGATTTATGGTTGAAATGTCTTTTATATATATAAAGGGAAACACAAAATTCAGGTGTAAGGTGACAATACAAAACATAAAAATATAATGTAATATAATGTAGTAATCAGCAACTTGGTTTTTAGCTTAAGTTACTTTTTTGGACAATGCACATTTGTTTCTTCTACATTTTAATTGCATTGTATGTTTCTTATTGTGCAAATAAACCTTTCTCATAGAATTCTCATTTATTATTTAACATTTCTTGTTGGAAGCTATTTATCAGAACCATTTTAACAAATGCTTTCAAAAAGTGATGGGGACAAAATCAGCCATTTTAAAAAGTGGTGGGGACATGTCCCCAGCGTCCCCAGTGTAAATGACACCTATGCAACCATCAGAGAATACTGTTTCATGAAATAGTGTACATGGTCTGCAACAATGCTTAGGTAGGTGGTATGTGTCAAAGTAACATCCACGTGAATGGCAGGACCCAGAGTCACTGCCTCCACCAGCTTGCCTTCTTCCCATAGTGCATTCTGCCACCATGTGTTCCCCAGGTAAGCAACATCCATGGTCCAGTTCTGATGTTCACTTCCCCATTCTAGGTGCTTTTGGCAGTGGATAGGGGTCAGCATGGGCACCCTGACTGCTCTGTGGTTACGCAGACCCATATACAACAAACTGCAATGCGTTGTGTGTTCTGGCATCTTTCTATCAGAACCAGCAGTAATTTGACCTTAAGTAGCTTGTTTGCCTTTGCTCCCATTCGGCCGCCCCATTTTATTTTGTCTTGCATTCGTGGGTCATGAAAGCAATGCAATTTCAATCCTCTGTGTGCCTTGCACATGGTAGAATTGGCAATAAAGTAGACTTTGACTTTTGACTTTGACTCTGACTTTGACCCTGTCACTGGTTCACTGCTTTTCCTGCCATGGACCACTTTTGATCATACTCACCACTGCAGACAGTAAACACCCTATAAGAGCTGCGGTTTTGGAGATGCACTGACCCAGTGGTTTGGCCATCATAATTTGGCGCTCAAATCCTTACCTTAATATAGCCCACGCACTGACTCACTTCACCTGTCAGTGGTTATAATGTTATGGCTGATTGGTGTATACTGTATAATGTTCTATATGTTTGGGCTCAGTTAGAACCCAGAGAGGTCAAACTCCCTGTTAGAAGTCCTATGAAAAATAAACACGATTTACAGTTGAGGTCTCAGAGATCCCAAAAAGAAACACTGCATCATCTCTCTGGTGGATTTCTCAAAATCATTTCATGTTATTAGTTGAAAATCAGGCTTATGAGCAATTATGTAATAATTTGGAAAATTCATGAAATATCAAGCTTGTAAAAGTGTGTATTTTGAGCTTTTAAAGAGGCTCTATGGATCTCCTAGAATCCACACAGAACTTACTAGGTGGTCAAAAAGACCAAAAAGAAAAGAAGGAAAATATGCAGTAGAGGGTTAAAACTAAATGCAAAGAAAATGACATTTCAAAAACAACCAAAGAAAAGCAATCTTTGAAATTGCATTAAAAAATATTTCTTTGTGTAGACGTAGGTGTGAGCTCATACTAGCCTAAGCAAGTTCATATGGACATAGTTCCAGTATGTTTGTGTGCTGCAGGATGTTGCTGCACCTTGAGATCTTGCTCAAGTGTAAAAACTATTAGATTCACTTCATTAAAATTCAGATTGAATTCAGATGTTGGTCACACGTCTTGTACAACATAATGCATTGTGTCTGTTGGCTCATGCAAGGATTTCTCTGCTATTGTTGAGCAGTCAGTAATTTGGCACGGCGTGCATTTTGCTCATACGAGGGTTATTTAGCTCTAAAGGTTCTGTGTTTGAAGACAATTGCTCTCATAAACACCTGCGCACACACGTACACGTGGAACACACATTTGGCTTGATGCTTCTTCCAGTATATCACACCAAACTACTTTACTGAATTCTCTTCTATTATTGAATGAAAGCATATTACTGTCATTTTTCATTTAGAGGGGAACGCAATCCACAGTAAAAAGTTCCTTTCCCATTAATTTCCCTTTGCAGAATCTGCTCTTCTTCCCCCTGAGAAATGGGGAAATAAGGCCGATAAACAATTTAGACAGATGCTCCATCAGAGCATAGCCGAGGTAGTCCCGCTCCTTATTCAGATCAGCTTTTTACTTGCAACGCTAAGGTGGATGAGGAGGCATTTGATGAAAGGACATTGTGTACATGCTATAAATCTTCCTGAACTCTGTCCACTAGGAGGCTTCCTACCAAAGAGGCACTGAGATCATCCAACAAGGACCGAAGGTCATGAGAAGAGCAGTTGTATACATTCAAGTGCCATCATTCTTAAGTTTACTTATTTAGTTACAGATCAAAACTTTTAATGTATACTAATTAGTAATTGATCATATATTAGTAAACTGGATATGAGGGGTGGAAAGTAGTTCTGGTCTACTAGTATTTATCAAAGAGTAGGAAATTGGTCCCAATGGGTCAAAAAGCAAAACCTTGCGGTGATGGCGAAAATGCAGCTTTATACGATTTACGTCATTTACAACCAACAGATTTCAGTCAGTAATAAATCAAACTTGATCACTTGTAAAGCTCCTCAGATAATGTGCAGATTCCACTCATTGTGGAGTCATGGAAAAACAAGTTGCATACATGCAAATTTGTGTATTCTTTCATTTATTTATTCACATTCACAGATGGTGGGGCTATATTTCAGAGATATGTTCATGTTGTCATAGTGTACTTCCCACTGCAATGCCAGCATCCCTCGCACTATTTAAGTGAGGCTTGCTCATAAAGTGAATGGAGTGTCTCCCTGTCAATCAAAATATCAATAACTCTGAAGTATCAGGTGGGGTGTGACCCCTCTACCAAGCAACATGCATCAACATTTGGTTGTGCTCAGTTCTTCGTAAGGAGGCAAGGAGCTGTAAAGAATTCACCGGATCGCAGCCTACTATTACTGCCTATTTACATTCCAGGTGTAGACCCTAGACCTCGAGGAAAGGTTAGTGACATGATTTGACATGAGTAAAAGTTGTGTAAAGGTTTGCTTGTTGTCTTATTTGTTGATTATAAGGCTGTTAACAGTAGTTACTTTAATCAAATTCCTCTGATTTGCTGGATCATTTTTCCTAACCCTAACCTTCAGTTCTAATAAAATGTATTTTCACACATGGCGAACCTGAAGTCTACATATATATAAACCATCATCATCTATTAAGAGACTTTGACAAACACAAACCTTTTAAGTAGCACAAAAATGCATATAAAAACTAAAACAAATAAATTTTAATTGAAAGTCGGTGTAGGAATCTTCTCATAACTCAAAATCTGATTATAACACTTAAAACTCTTAGATCTTTGGTTAAGGGTGTTTTAAGTGGTGGTTTAACTTTCAACCTGGTGTGTTCTGTTTGAGATGCAACTGTGATGATACTCTGTTGAACTTTTACATGTCAGGGAACAGCCTCCACAGTGTTCAGTGTTTTTGCCTATAGAGATGAGAAGTCAAAAAAGAAAAGGATATGATGTACTGGGAAGTGGGAGTGAAGGATGATGGAAAGGAGTCAGGAGATATTAACGGAGGATAGAGGGAGTCAAAGGAAGGAAGGAGAGAGAGAGAGGAGTCAGAGGCTGAAAATTGTGAAAGGAGCACTCCTTCTTTAGAGAGCCATGTCAGCCACTGCTGATGAATGTGGTCAAACATCAATACAGCGTGAATGATAAGGCCTGGCACTACGTTTGTTACACACACACACACACATACACACACACAGATACAGTACATTCACAGTTATGTGCATTCACACAGCACTTTGCAAAAGTACCCCCTCCTTTTTTGATCCCTTTACCCTCCATTTCAATTTCTATATTAAAATGTCTCCCATTGTTTTATGTGACTTGGCACATTGCTCCTTGCTCTCCAATGTCAGCAGGCTGATAAATAAATCGATGCCAACTAAAGGGCAGCGTTATCATATGCCATGATGGGCCGGTGCACTGTGCAGCAGCTGGGTCATCTCTCATGCCGAGCCTCAGTCACCTGCTCATGTCCTGCATGTGAGTCATGTGATACGTTGTGTGATATGACCTTGTGTCTTTTTTTGAATATTTAAAACACTAATATTCAGGGCTTACATTGCGACTGTGCAGGTTATAGGTACTGAAGTATAAAATAAACTCCTCCCATTTTGAAATTCATGTCATTATCATAACCTGGTTGAAAGTGTTTTTTTTTAAAGTTTTGAATTGAATTGTTTTTCAAAAGAAAGATTTTAACCACAGACTGAAATGGCATAGACTGGGTCATGCCATTCTGTTCATTCATTTGTTCTTTAAATTACTGTGCTACATGTTTTCAGTTTTTCACAACAGCTGTTCAGCACAGTGAAAGCACCAGTTTAAATTAAATACAAAGATTTTTAAGTGGTGAACCTTTGTTTCTTAAACATGCTCATTTCTTTCAAAAACTTTTATAATTTTAAAACACTTTTGGATATTTTATAGGTAGTAATATGTTGGAGACCTTATACATGAATTGTATTGTTTTTAAATTGTTATTTATGAATTTTAGGGCCTTTAATTTAAAAAGTGGGTTATTTACTTCTCAATATGTACTTTTGATTGCAATTCACATAGCTCCCTTTGAAGTATAAAAACTGGATTTGCATTTTATATGTGTTTCCGCAAACCTCCACACAGTAAGTTATACATGGATGTGGAAGTGAAGAATACAGCATAGTATTGCAATAGATTAGTAACGTTTTGCTTTGGCACACTTCATGTGGTTTCCAGCATAGTTTATTGTCTATGATTCCCAAAGATTTGATTTCAGACACTCATTCATTTTCAACATCTCTTATCAAAGGTTTCTTTGAGAATTTGTTACATGGTTGCCATAGATGATGAAATTAATCTTGCTGAAAATGGTTCTTTGTTAAAATCAAACCTGTTCTTCAGAAGTTTCAATTTTTTTCTCACAGTGTACAAATGTTGCCCATTCTTTGCGTAACAAAATGCATTTGTATCGTGTGCAAATAATGTTTTGGAAACCTTACATGAGGGTCTGAAATTAGCACCAGAAAATGATTTTTGTTGAGCTATGGACTCTTGTGGACATCTGAAGTAAGATAAGGACTCTCAGGGTTTTGTAGTGAGCACTGGCACTGTGGTCAACTTAATGTTTCTTGGTCAGTAATTTTGAAATACATGATTGTTAAGTAAGGTGGAGCGATTGTGATCACTCTACCTTACTGTACTGAAATCTGTGGGTCATTTTTATATGCATCTAATGTTCTTGTGTAAATATATATCACTGACATTATTTACATTAAATTATGCCTAAACAGCTGAGTGTTCCTTCATTTAGCACATAGGAGTTGCAGGCACTGCCACAGTGGCAGGCAGACCCTGACTAACATGTATCATTAATTTATGTATAAAATAAACAACAGTGGGCCCAACATTAAGCTTTGAGGAACCCCACAATAATAATTGTGAATTACTATTTTTAATCCACACATATTGAGGCTGCCTTCCAGGTAGCTACTTAACATGGGAGTTTGCAACTCACCTCAAGCCATATATTTTTTGAAGTGGTAATCCATGGTCAATGTATCAGATGCTCTTTTGAGCTCGAGAAATACTACTGCCGATGATTCCTCCACAAGCTCCATCACCAAAGTGAAGTAATTCTACCAGTTCTAAAACCGTGTCCTGTTCACATAACATATTATATTTTAGAGAGATGACATTGTGTTTCTGTAACGCGTCTCTGGTTCACAGGTTGAGGGATGATGCCATGATGGATCACTTCTGCCCTTTCTTGTTTTTCTTTCTCTTGACTTGCTTTGAATCGAGAAGATGTAATGCCACTGATTTCCAATAATCCCACAGATTTAACGGGCTGTAAACACACCGAGGTTTAATCAAAATCGCTGTCGTTTTGTTTGTTTATTTGCGAGTTTATTTGTAACGTGTATGTTCTGCTTGATTTCTCCATTTCTGCAGCAGCGCTACCAGTCTTGACAAGCACTGTTTCATCCCACTGTAATTGCATACACACCCCTCCCCTCCTATAATTACTCACTTGCTCATCACACCCAGGACATGAAAAACAGAAAATGACCACATCTAACATTTCCAGCAGTGTGTGTCATCTTCATCGTATCCCCCTCCTCCTTCCACCTCCTCAGCCTCTGAAATGCCTCCTCTCCCATTCGTTAGCATAGCTTCTCCTCTCCGCTCAGCCTCGGCCTCTCATCTATCACGACGGACCAAGGCAAATGGAGCTTTCAGCTGAGTGGTGATAAGGAATCGCAGCCACATTAAAACATCTGTCACACCTCCAGAGCCAAGCACAGCAGGCGCTACAGCGGCTGAGGAGAGGGGGATGAAGGGGTGAGAAAAGGAAGGTAGCATGATGTGAGGAGTGGGAAAAGACAGACAGCAGAGTAGTTTTAACCCCTGTGTGAAAGTGCAGGAACAGACTGATCATTTTTGAATTCATTTCCTCATTTCCCCCTTCATTCAACCTTCTTCTATCCTTCTCTTCCACCCTCACTCATATTCCACCCTAAATATTTTAGAAAGTTTTAAGGTAAAACGTGAGCTTGTTGTTGTGCATGTTCAAAACAACCCATTGGTCCTGAGTTAAGTTAACCCAGTAACACATGAATTCTATATTGACCCACAATCCTTAAGCCAGTGATTTTTAGTGTATACCGCCTTCCTTTCCACCCCCACCATCAAACTATATGTTTACTCCCCGCCCCCAACCCCCAGTAGGACCACACTTCAAAGCAAAGACCACTTCAGCAGTTTATACATACTTCAGGATGAGGCTTTATTGATCAGAGATGTTCATTAGAAGTCAAAGACACACACATACATACATGTGCACACAGATCCGCGCTAGTGCTTTTCTTACACAGCATCTGTTCTTACACTTGAAAGCTCTTAAAAAAATAAAACACACCCTTTCGCACAAATACACATAACAGTATGAGTGATTCAATGACTAAACACACACTTCAAGAAAATTCTCCAAAAGTCTCCAAAGGACAGTGCAATTATAGCTTTACACACAAAAAACAAAAACAAATTCACCAAGATACAGTATCTATAATTACTTACCTGGCTTTTTTTATTCAGATTCAAATGACTTCTATGTCTTTTGGGTAATGACAGAGATAAATGCACGCATTAACTGGTGCATGCTTTGTCTCAGCCCAAGTTTTTCTTGAATAAAAAAATTTATCTTCAATTTTAGATTTTAAAGCTGTTTCCCCACTGAATTAGCTTGAGTCTGTCTACAGCTTTCCTGTCCCATTTGTTTGTCCATCTGCATGTGTGTGTTCGGAGTGATCAATGCACAGCTACAGCTGGTTGAAGGGGACCAAATCCATTGAACAGTTGATTTGGTTCCATTTTACCAGCTTTAGCAAAGCATTTTAGGGGCGAGTCTGGTCCAAAAGGTGACAGGGTGGAGAAGAAGGAGGAGGAAGAGGTGAATAGACAAATGTGGGACCTGAAAGAGAGAGAAAAAGGAGGAAATGATAAGAAAAGGGGTTGTCCATACACAAGTAGCATCAAATAAGGACACATTGTACATGCGTGCACAAAACACACGTATAAACAAACATGCAGACTCATAGTGAGCAAACAGTCATTGATTATCGGAGGAGACATTGCCCTTGAAAGAGCACATGTAACTACATAGAAGAAGCAACGAAACACAAAAAGGAATGGATTGAAGAAGAAGATGATGAAAAAAAGATGAAGAAGAATAGAAGAAAGTGTGTGAGGGAGTAGGACGGATGGAGAAAGAAGAAGAACAAGCAGTGTGGGTGATGAAAAAGAGATGAGAAAAACGGGGAGCAGGGCCCTAGGAGATAACAGAGGAGCGTATATAAACGATGGTTGCAGACAAACTTGAGAAAACAATGAATTCATCACCTAACTGCCAATACTGCTAATGAAGCCAGCGGATAGGACACCAGGAAAATTAACTCTCATTGACCTCTTGTGCTATATGGAACATCTCTTTCTCTCTGACACACACATACTAACGGTCACACTCTTCCTCTCTCTGTTTCAGCCATTCTCTCCTCTCGGTTGTTCCTGTTCTCACTTGTATCTTAGATTTTTTGGCCCGTGTTTCGGGCCGTTCAGCCCTGCCTCAGTGTGGTGGCACAGAGCTGATGTACTCAGCAGTCTTCCTGCTAGCTGCACAGCTCTGCTTGTCCTTGGAGCAACTCACTCATTTCCTGGTTCAATTAGCCAAGCTAATCATTTAATCATTAGGAAATAAACTGTTTGAGCAGAGTCTTGGCCCTGGAATCTAAGCTATTGATATTTTCTGTCTGTATATTTTTTCCACAACTGACTGATCTTTTTCTGATAATTATTCTTTTTGCATAATTCAATCTCCCCCTATAGTTTGCCACAATTTGCTTTTAAAGACATTATGAATAATGGATCAAATGCCTACACATAATGTGAAAAGGATCGCTTGTAGTGACGAACCCACAGAGAATTATATCTGCCGTTTTCCTCAGCTCTACAGAGCAGTTTAGCGGCTTTCCGCTCATTGTTTTAGTTTTATGGCCTGCAGCTTTTGTCCCCAGCTTTTTAATTCAGTCTCACTGTACTCATCATCATTGCTGTTTTCGGCCACGATAGGAAGCTGTTTGCAGTGAAAAAGCTCTGATAAACCCACTGTATGCCACCTGCCTAGTACCAAACAGCAGACAAATAAAGTTAGCAACTAGCAAATCAATATAGTGAAGCTCTAAGCAGCAAAAGAATCAGATTTTATTGTTTTAAGTGAATATTGGACACTCATCAGATAGCCAGAAACATAATTCCAAATGAATGCTAGTATTGCTCAATGTCTGCTGGGTGTGTTTGTATCTAAGCATGATATATATTATTCCTCTGTGCCATAGAGCACCATTTTCTTCTTTCTAAAAACTATAACAAACACATATATCACACACTCGTGTCATTATGATTAACACACACTTTGTGACTCAATCCACATACTATACACAGTACATACACTATACTGTATTTCTGCTGCTGGGAATTCTAGCACACCACATGCGTATTAATCAACGGCTTAAAATAGTCCTTGACAAATGCACAATTTTCTCCTGTTTGTGTAATGTTTGTTAAAAACTAGTATCCAGCTGCTTCAAAAAATTACTGAGCCTTTTCAAAAATTAAAGTATATATTTATGACCCATTTTAAATTATGTCTTAGGGATAGATATTGGGAGAGATATTGGGGTTGAGTGACAGCTGTGATCTTCTCAATTAGATTGTTATAATATAAAATGATTTCATTTCAATAATCATTCAACATTACAAAATGTGTCATGATGGTGTATAACCACAATGTAACACTATGTTAAAATCATGAAATTAATTGCACTTGACTTGCTCCTAAGTATTTAAACCAGTATTTAACAGTCACGGCCTATAGCTATAGCTGGGTTTTGGCACTCAAAACAGGATTTTGTGTGAGGGAGAGAGACAGAGAGAGAAAGAGAGAGAGATTACACTGTCAGTCCTGTATCTAAGCTGTCCACCCCTCTCTAGATAACAAATACATCAGCCTCACTGCACACAAATCACATTAAAAAAAGAAATGCTTAAATACTGGCAGTGCATGCAAGAAGCTAAGGAGCAAGACAGGGCCTGTTCACTCTTTCTTTCTCTCTCTCTCTCTCTTTCTTGTGTTTAATAAACTTGTCACCCAAGAGACCGGCAAATTGATGAGGGGGATGCATCTGAGAAAAAAAAAAAAAAAAAACTGAGGGGAAAAGAAAAGAGGCTGGAAAGAGAGGGGAGAACGATGGGAGGAAGAAAGCGGGAAGTAGCACACGTTGAAGGAGAGGACAAGCTCGCATGGCCTGAATTCTCTGCCTGTCCCAGAGCCGCTGTTGTTCTACCTCTGCAACATGCAGCACTGCAGTGTGTGTGTGTGTATGTGTACAGAGTTCATGTACATAGGTGTTTGTATTCTGTGCCAGTTTATAACATGTTTATGTCTATTATTGACCTCTGAAGTGTGAATGTAAAGATGTATGAAACACTTTTATGAACAATGATCTATGAACGTCCACATAAGACAAACAGCAAGAGTATTTGAGCGAGCGCGTATGTTCTCTCTGTGTGTTCAAGCGCGAATATCAACTTCAGAGGAGAAAGCGCTACACATGAAATCCTTTTCATAGCGGGATTTTCAGTAGATTAGGGAGAGAATCCCTTTGCTACGCTCTCTGCGCTTTATTCTGGCAATCTGCGGGCCACACACTCATCAAACAGGCAACCCTCCTTCACCCTGCGCACCTCCGCTCAGATCTGACATCAAACAGAATCATTACACCCATAGCGTTTTATCATTAACCTCGTTCAGATGCCAGGTGAAAGCTTCACCGATGAGTGCTCATTCAACATTAAACTGTAAGGCAGCTCTGTCAAGATCAGAACTACAATAAGTAAATGTGTTGTGCATTCATAAGCTTAGCAGTCAAAGAGTTCAGGAAGTGGACTGTTGGGGTGCTGCATGTTTGTGCACTGCATGAGTGTGGCTGCTACTGTAGGTGCCCTCTATCAGGCTGACTGCATGGTTGGAGATAGGCTGGCTACTTGTCTATTCTGGGACTGTGCTGTCCGCTGCATTCCTGCCCTTATATTGAAGATGGTGGGGGGGGGGGTTAGGGACAGCTGGACGCCGACAGAGAGGGAGGGAGAGACGTAGTGGTAAAGACAGTCAGGGAGTCATAGTGGTAAGGTCAGTGGGGGTGTGAGGCGTCCCTGGGGAGACTTACACAGTACAGGTGGTGTTATGGAGCAGCTGCCAGCCCAACAATCTGTATGGCCACGGCAGGAGGAGTGACACTTTGAAATCAGTCCCACAGCGGACTCTGTCACTCTTGCTCACCGTGATATTTTCATTTTAGATGTATGGCCTGACACCGGGGCTACACTAATACAACCTGCTGCATGGCTGCCACTCCCATCACTCACTCAACCTCTTCACTTGCTGACCATGTCACATGGTCTGTTTCTCAGTCTCTGACTGTCTGGTATTCCTCTCAGCTCTCTCTCTCCTTATCAGGACAAGTGGCTCTGAGTGACTGAATGACAGGCCACGGCTCTCCATCGGGCACTGCTCTGTGGGAGGGCGAGGCCCGTAAACCTCAGAGAGCGTCACTTCCTGTCGCGTCAACGTGACCCTGACAGCTGGGAGCCCACTGTTGCAAAATAACCATTAAAATCCACTTAAAACTGCAATAATCTTCTGTAATGCAGCATTTAATGAATCTGATTTAAACAAACCATCCTACTGAAGGCTTCTGTGCATGTCTGATGAAGATGTTTCCCATTTGGTAATTAGCTTAATGCAAGGCACGCTATAGTAATGAAACAAGTTGACCTGTGGTCAAGCTGTAAACTTTATCTTCTGTGGCTGGCTGTATTTATTCCTGCTAATTACCCACTGACTACAGGCAGAGGGAAAAGTGGGATGTATATATCAAACTAAGCACAGACATTCAGGGTGGATCTAATATCTATGGGATTGTGATGAGCATAGCAGAAGTGGTGTAAAACAAAAGTCCATTAGGAGAGATCAGACTTTGAGACTTAGTACTTGGCGGCTGGCGGTCCAGCTACCTCTCCCCAGCAAGGCCCCCTGTCATGAGGTTAGCGGTGCTAATGCTACTGCAGTCCACTGCAGACACTGGCTGGCTGGCTCCTCTTCCACCAACCCCGCCTCCCCTGCATTCGGACGTGAGCAGCACCCAGTGGCTGACTCAGCACTATTCCTGTGCCTGATTGGTTGATCAGAGAAGGAGACAGGAGCGTAACAGGACCCTTTATCCTCTGCTCAGCCACTTCCTCGCTCCCTTACTCTCCCTGAAGATAAAACACGTTTGTCGGATAAAAATGTTCCTGACCTTGTGCGGCTGCTCGGCTCAGGTGTCGTACTGTGTACCATGGCGTACGGCGGCAAACTTTTTCTTTATCAGTCGGCAGCCCTCTTAGGGATTCTTGTGCCCTGTAATGATTGTATCTCAAAGCTACGTCCACATTGTAGTTCATAATGTAGCAACTTTGACATCATCTCCATATAATAATATTCAACCGGGGCGCCTGCTTGACCTTGTGTCCATATGCCATCCAACCTGAACTCTGATCTCTTTCCAAAGGATTTGTTTAAAATGCCAATGACCTATTTTGGTTATGGTATTTGGTTATGGCTTAAATGAATCTTGACTGGATTTTTAATGTTTCTATAGGCCTTCATTAAGTGTGTTTGCAGCACTCATACTTTGTGATTATTGCAGTGTTTATCTTCTGCCGCTCTTGATTTTACCTCACAATGATTTAATCCTCAAAGCGGTTTTATTCCTTAACCTTTTAATCTAACAGCAACACCCTTAAGACAATCAATACCTATTTAGATGATATATTTAATTATATCCTCTCCTCCTCCCTCAAACTCTCTCGCCTTTCTTTGTAGACCACCATAACATGTAAACAGGGTTTTACTGTTTTAACTATTTAACTATTTTTAAGAAAAGACCAGCCTCTGTATTCTCTATTAATATAACCTTACAGGACCCTTTGAGACTTTGTCTTTACTTAGACTTTGCAGAGGTGAAATTCTTCACATTAATGCGAGGATGATGACACTTTAAGTGTCCTTAATGAACCACTTTATTCAGTAATTTCACCAAATATATATCCAGAGTCCACAAGCTGGAAGACTGTGCAAGACTGAAGCAAACAGACCTCTTCATGGTACATGTGTATGAGTTGTCTAACCAGCTTTAACTGCCCCTTGGACATGTCCTCAACACAGTAACACACAATCAATAACTCTAATGAGATTAATAAAACATAGCAACAAGGACAGGAAAGATCTCATCTGAGCCAATGTTGCTGTATGTTACATTATGTGTTAGAAAATGCTGAGATGTAGCTTCAAAAGTGAAATGGAAGTAATTTCTAAAGATGCATAGGACAGCCAATATCAGTAATTATTCGCCTCTTAAACTAACATAAGGAAATAAAAACTGCCAGCCGCTAACTCCTGCACACAGGCTGTCACAAAACTTCTTGGCAAAGTAGAACAAAGGGAGTAGAACAAATGGTAGACAGCTCGGACAGAAAGAAATGATGGGAACAGCTTCAGCTTCTCAAGTGAAATGAGATTGGATTAAGAGAATGAAGGGCACCGCAGAAGTTAAATGAAACAATTTAACATGTGCAGGTTTTTAAAAGAACTGAAACGATATTTAAGTGGAGAAGACGTCATCTCGTTTTGTCAGGGAATGATGTCATGATCTATATGCAGCGGCTGCCAAACCGCAGCAGACCTGCCTTCCGTCTTCACCTTTCTTTCTCCCTCTCTCTCTACTTATGCAGGCTAATTCTCACTCCAAGCACGCACCGACGCCCCACCCCACACCTTCCTCCCACCCTCCTCCACCTCTTACGCCGCTCCCTCCGTCCCCTCCCTTAACGAACCACTGCCACCACTTAGATATTTTAGCCATGCATTCATTACAGGCCATCGCAGGGCCACAAAGGCGTGCTTGATCTACGCTTTGTCGCGGAACAAAAAATCCAATGCAGTTTAAGTCAGGAAGGAGCTTGGGCGTAAAGATAGCCCGGTTTGACATGCTTTCTATTGTGAGAGAGTGGGACACCTACTCTTTCTAGGCCTGAAAAGCGCACAGAGAGTGAGAGGTATCATTACGACGGCTCGGTTTTAACTTTGGACAATAGGGATCGAAAGAGGCCCGAGCTAGTTAGAGCCATCTAGATAAGAATCTGTGGCAGATCAGCGTCTTGGTCGCCTGTGTAAAGATGTATGTGTCGGGACGGGTAAGTGTGAATCAAGTGAGTCAACAAAGCTTTTCGCTTGAATACAAAATACAGTTTACTATGAATGGAGACGAAGGAGCTGGATAAAGCCTAAAGTACAGTGTTTTTATTGGTTTTCTTATTAACTGTTCGTCAAAGATGAATAGCATGACTATGAAGTTACACATTTACACATAGCAGAACTAAATCATTATCACCTGACTCTGCAGTTCTCCTCACATCTATAGAGCTTCAAAGCCTCTTTTAGCTCAGTGTTTAGGTTTTATGGCCCGCAACTTTAATGTTTTGGATCAGTCTCACTGCTCTCATCAGCCTCGTTTGAGCAACAGCAGTTGTTTTTAGTGAGAAAGCCCTAAAAAACCCAATGTACACCTGCCCAGCAGACAAAGTTAGTGGATAGTAAGTGAGCATTAGCAGCAAAACAGCCAGATATTTCCAGCAGGAGTTATTTATGTATTTCCATTTTGAGACAAATATTTCACTTTTTACCCAACTACATTTAATTTACATTTAATAAACTTTACATACATAAATAACTAACCAATAAAAATTTAAAAATAAATAATAATTAGCCCCACCTGCTACAACAGTAAAATGTTTGTAATGGAGCAGTTTTACATTTTGATATTGCTACTTTTACTAAAGTACAAGATCATATACATTTCCCAAGCAAATCATTTTTGAATATTCATCATGTAATTGTCTTTCATATTTACCCCCTCTTTCTTTCCACCTTCTCCTCTCCTCCTTTAGAGAGGCCGGGCCAAAATGTCCTGCTGCCCTGCAGCTTTATTGTACTCATAACATAGCACAAGAGTCCTGGAGTCTTGGCTTTCTCTTTCTTCCTCTCTCTTTATCTTGCCATCTCTCCCTCCCACTACTATGAGCTGACCTCATGAAACTTAGTAGCCCTCCCAGCTGTATGTCCAGCCACAGACTGACCACGGAAGACACGTGAAAGGAACTCAAGTCCGACAACCATAATGCAACATGGTTATATTATGTGACACACAACACCCTGCTTAATGCATGCAGCTTTTTTTTTTTTTTACCGCAGATAGCACATGTTACACCTATGTTTCATGTTATCCCCTCCGTCTTTCTCCAGTCTTTCTGTTCTTTATGTTTCTTAAGTTTAAAAAAAGTAGGACTGGTAAAATGGTTTCTTCATGTTTTTTTTTATTCTTTTTTTTTTTTTACATTTACTGACATTAATGAACTCAAAGTTTCAGAGTTGGTTGCAGCATGCTCGCATATCATATAGTAAGGTGCACTATTGATAGTATGACAGCAAAGCACACACAGCGCTAAACCTACTACAGTTCTATTACAGCAGTATATATATATACATGCACCACTATCCACATTCACACCATGATAAGCAGTCTATGCGCAGCTGTGATGGAAGTCAATATAGGAGTGAACAAAATGAGGCCTCCAGTCAGTAAGCACCATTATTGAAATAACAACTAATACAAACCAAAAATATATATAAAAAAACAGTTTATGCATTTTGCTAAACCATTATGTGACTTTTTCATTGCCTAAGTGAATAATACTTACTATTATGTATATGTTTAGTTTATTAGCATAATGATTTTTGGCAGATTCCGGCAAAATGGTTTTATATGCATAAAAAGTTAGCTGCTTAAAGGATAAGTCTGGTGGTATTCTATATTTCATTGTCAAGAAATCCCAGGAAACACTAATGAACTTATCCCACAAACAAGTATTACGTGTGTATCCAAAACCTGATGTCTTATTCCTTTGCGTCACACAGCTCCATTGTCTGTTTGCACTTAACTCTTGTTTGAGCCCATATGTACCCATCAAGGTAGTGATGTTGCTGGATCCAACAGGGCAAAATGTTTTCACTCCACCGAGTGGAATTCTACCAATGGAGACCATAACCACTACAATAGCCTAAGGTCAATACACAGCCCACTCACGCTGTTCACTAAACCTATGGTTTCTACAGTAGCCCTGCTGCTGATACAGCACTACTGCTGCTGTGTAAAGCCCACAGTTACAGATGGTAATCCGGCTATCATATACTGTAATAGTCTCCGTGCAACAAAATGGAAGCAATTATCTCAAAGCACACAACGATCGGTGGAACAGATCACAACGCATAATTCTTTATGGGTTTGGGAGATTTACTTTCGCCGACTGAGTCTCTCTCTCTCTCTCTCTGCGTAATTCATGTTCTTTACGATACCCCACAGTTTCTCTTTTGTTTCTCTTTTCCTTTGTCTACTGATCATTTGTTCCTTGCATTTCTTGTTAGCCATGACCCCACCCAAACATATGTGAGAGTTGTAACGTTGCCTTCATGCCGCCACAGTTTTCTCCTTTCTTTCACTCTTCTGTCCTTTCCCTCTTCTAACTTCAACCTCTATTTTTGCCTCTGTTTTCCTCTTCAGTAACGCAAGTTCTGAGCAGTAAGGCTGAGGACACAGGAATGCTAACTAGCCTTGTCCTGACGCTGCACTCTCCTCCTCTTAGAAATATATGTGCATTTACAGCAGGAGTGGGCCTGACTCGGTCCTCTGCCGTTTGACTGACAAACTCTCTGAATGACAGGCTCATTTTACAGGCTGACAGGTCAAGAGTGACTGACTGTTTTTGCTGCCGTGCTGGCTGCTCCACTCATCTTCCTCCTCCATCGTCCTGTATCACTGGCTGTAGTAGGCTGGCTTGCTGACTCCCTGACACTCTGCGCTCCTGCATGCTGCTCCCAATTACACTCCTCCGCTGGTAGGCGGAAGGGAGATGGATGCATGAGGCCCCACACAGACAGAAGACATGTTAGCATAGGCAGGTCGATGAAGGAAGGCAGATGCTTGTTTACAATCAGGAATAACAGCCACATGAAAGCTGGTTCTGCTGGAGTCAAATCCAACTAATGTACATCTTGAATGCTCATGCACCAGACCAGCAAAACCACTTTATTTACATTAGATTTTAGACAACAAGACAACTTCCCAAAAATTAATTTAGAGGATGAAACTAGAGCTCAAACAATTAGTCCATAAATCGATCAACAGCAAATTAATCAGTAACTAATTGATTAATTGTGTAATTATTTAATTATTCAAAAAACAAGATTACGTTCTACAGCCATGAGGCTGTACAGCTAAATGTTAACATGAGCATGATAACATCCTCACAATGACAATTCTAACATGCTGATGTTTAGCAGGTACAATGTTTGCCATGTTCACAAGCTTAGTCTAGCATGCAGATCAGACCTTGCAGTCACTAGACACATGCCCCCGCTTGGCTGAAGAGGAAATGCATTTGTTGGATGCTCATACACCAGATCAGTAGAAACGATTTTTTAAAATTTTTATTAGGCTGACTTATACTCCAAACTTATCTAGCACTTGATAAATACGTTTTCCTGAATGTCACTTGCGTCTTGCTGTTAAACCTTTTGTTTTTACTACTTTTGTTTTAGCTACTTACTATGAGGGATGGTTCAACATAAACACAAACTAATCTGTAAAATAAAACGGTTTTGTTTTTGTCTTATCTGTGTCTCTTCTCACTGGTTTAAAGTGTGCCAGGCTCTGTTGGAAAAATGAGATGTCAGATATTTCCAAGCACCAATCACATATGAATCAAAATCTGTCCCCAGTGGGGTTGTTACCTAATGTTGTCAATCAAATCTAATCAACGCAGTCCTGATGGAGCAGAATAGCTACATCTTTGGCAAAGAAAGAGTGTTGCTTATTAAGAATTATAAATATTTAATTTCATACAGAATTACTCAACATTTAAAAATTTTCAGGTATTGTTTTTAGTTTTCAGCTCCTCCTATTCTGCTTCATGAGACTACTTCCCAACAATGAATCTACAGCACATGAAACCACTCTCTCACACAGTCTTCATTCTCTACTCTCATAACCAGTAATGGGAATAACAATGTGCCCAGGAATGCATTATATTCCGAGCTATACCTTATGAGATATATCACTGAAACTCTCCTTTATATTTTCCCTGAGATGCCTCTCCAGGCAATATATTTTTGAAATACTGCAGGAGACGGATGCATGTGCTCTGAGGTGGGCGCTGCATTATGAAAGGCACTGGGACATATACTGTATATTCAATAACCCAAATGTATTTTGAACTAATTACAATACAGATTGTTTATTCTGTGGGCGAGTCATAGTGTACAATATGTGTTGTCGTCAGAATAAACAATTAGAGCAAGAAATGCCTTTTTCTAATTTTTTGGTCAACTGACAATTACTGCGTCGTAAAATTGTAAATGTTATAACCTTATAAACACAGACAGAGTGTAATTAGAGTATTAGGATGACTGTAAACCCTGGCAGTAATTATGAGGGTGTCAATGTAGGGGGAACCTGCATGTGAAAATGTGTGTGTGTGTGTGAGTGTGTGTGCAATCTCCAGCGCACAGGGGGAAACAGTAGTGGTGGGGACGTAGAGGTGGGGGATGCGGCCCACCACCACCACCACAGTGCCCTTGTTCCTTTAATTACTTCCCTCTGCTTCACAGCTTCACTGCATAACAATTATCCTGCGTGTTCATTTGAAGGGAGCAGACCCTCTCTCTTCATATTGTACAGTAATGGACAAGCTCTGGTGTCAGCAACATCACTCGATGTACAGAGAACACTAGTGGGAGCCATTAAATTAGACTCAGGCTAATACAACTGTCTTCTACCTCTCTTTTTCCTGCCTCTTAAACAACAAACAAGCACCGAAGTTGCCCGTGGCATCGCTCATAGCAAATGTGAAGTTTTTCCTTTTCCTCCCTGCATTGAATCTTTTAAGCTAAACGTATGTGGCAAAAAGTATAATAGTAAGAAATTAGGAAATGGCAAAGTTATGTACTAATTCACAAATCCAGCTGATGTCCCACTACTGTTCTAATCAATTATGCACTCAATTATTGTTTGTTTTGGTGTGTGCTCACTTTTTGTGTCCATGCAAAGGACACACACACGCACCTGTGCATACACATACCACAGGCGGATGGGAAGGGGTTGGGCCTTTTGCAGTCTATTGGAGTCTAATTCAAGCAGATGTCTGTTTAATTGATCGAAACAAATTACCTCAACATTGATCCATGTCCCGGCGTAGGGACTGACTGGCTTTTTGGAGGTGCACTGCGTGTGTGTGTGTGTGGTGTGTGTATGTGTGCGCGTCTGGGGCTGGGTGAAGCTCCTCGGTTTTGACCCACTCACAGAGAATGTCCGACTTAATCGCTAAATGATAAATCGTAATTTGGTTTCTGATTATGCTGTGTGTTGCCTTAATCGATTTTCAGTTTAAATCATCATTCTCACATTAAAAAGCTGGGCCAATTAACTAATTGACTTTTAAGGCTCATAATTATGAGTAATTTATTAGGTTTATTAAGTCATTTATTATCAGAGCCTTATCTTTTTTTCAATCATCTGTTGTCAGCTGTCTTTTTCCTTTTTCTTGAGAGTAATTTGTTTGCCATGATTTCAGTGACACATTTACTGTGCAGCACATGTTCCATCTCTAATAAGCCCAGCACATTTTAACACAGTCTTGTGATGACTGAGTGCATGAGCAGTTGCCAGTGCAAGCTGTGAAATTACACATTTGCCTTGGCTTTAGCCCACTGCTGATACAACAAATAAAATCTGCTTCTACAGTTTGAGAAACAAATCAGTGACCCACTGCTCTCAGTACAGATACATTATATCCATGTAATGTGTACATATTAGAAAAAAGAACATAAACAGCCGGATGAGTCAATACTGTGGCTGGCAATGCTGGTGATAGTATATATATTCCATTGCAACTTGCCGAGTGTTTGTGTGTCCATAGACACATTTAATTTACATTACACCAGCACATGTGATGGCGTATGTGTGTGTATTTTATGTGTGTGCTTATTGTTTGAAGAATGACTTTGGAGGGTTCAGATGTACATTCCTCCTGAGATTCACTTTAGAGACATAAACATAGAGGGGGATATAATAGGCTGTGTCTGTGTCCTTGTATCAGGGCGAGACGACACATACATTACCACTCCACCGCATCTGTTTCAACTTCCATTACTCTTTACCCCTATTATATTGCGTGGATTGCTGCTGATGCACACTTACTATAAACATGATTAAAACAGAAAAAAAAAAATACTGACTATAAACTCTATGACACTTAAAATAAAACTCCTGACTTTACAATCTCATCCCGCCTTCCTGCACACACCTGCTCTCCCTTTCTTCTATCATGCACATACTGTACAGGTGTACAGTCCACGGATACATGCTAACAATCCACGCATTTATGTTTTGTGCACACACACACGCACACTCACACAATCAGAGAGAAACTAAACTATCCCAAGACCACAGAAACATTATAAAGCAAAGGGCCTCATTTCTCGCCCTTTCTTCTATTACTAAACAATCACCAGCCACACAAAGCTTCAGAAACCTGATTAAAATTACATTCACACATAATTCACATTTCTAAATTGAACAAATACAAAAAGAATATTTTATATATTATTTTATTTTAATTTGTCTATATTTGGTCCTAAGTCATCATCACTGTCGTGTTTCTACACTGAACATCCTACTGCAAACATTTTCTGCAAATTTGTTGCAGATGCATATTTTGTTCAGCTATACAAGCTATTGTTGCTAATTGCAAAATGTCCACTTCTCCTTCTTTATCTTCTTCTTTTTATTTCAAACCCTTCTTATCAATATAAGGGCAGCACACATACACAGCGGTTTTATTCCACACACAAACTGGTGTTTCTTAAAACGGCGGTGAGAATCAGACCTCACACTTTAGACCATCGTATACATTTTTCTACTGAGTAAGGTGAAAAATAAGGTGGGTTGGCCAATTTCATTGAATGTGTCAGTAAAATGCACATCAAAAGCGTATCTTTCTTCATAAATGTTGATCAATTCTGTTATTATATTTACTTACGCTGCAGACATTATTTATTCCCTATATGTTTAGGATCATTTCATTTTAACCTGTGTTACGAAGTCTTTTTCAATATGCGCACTGTGAACAAAATCATGAATTACCTTCCTGACGTGATTGAGATATTGCTGATACATGTGATGACCTAATATTACGGGTGCTGAAAAACAGCCGTACGAAATGGATTCAGGATTAAAACAGTGCAGGAGGCTCCTGTGTTGTTTAATGTACCAATGAGACAGTGAAATAAGATCCAGATTACCGGTGTGTAATACTCACAGACAGAAGTTTATAACTCTAGAAACTATTTGATCTTTTGTGTGGACGATTGCGAGGTTAACAGTAGAAAAACAGCATTTATGTTACAAAGTCATCTAACAGCAATGTGTGCTTGCTTGCATTTGATTGGCCAGAACCTTACCAGATGACGTCACGTTGCATTGCAGCAAAAGCTGAGCCAGATTAAATATTTTGTCAGGTGACCCGGGTTTCTTTTGATGGATCCCTGTGAGTTGGTATCGGCAATACGTTGACGGATTGGTTCCATTCAAATGAATGAGGCGGTTGCTTTTTTTCAAGCAGGGTTGAAGTCGGTCTGAATGCGGCCTAACTGTGGAAATGAGGCTCTTGCGCATACACCCAGTTCCACAATGTTTGATATTTATAAAATAGAAGCATGCGTAGCGTACACAAGGCTTTATAAATCTGGCGAAAACAAAACATGTGCATATCTCTGTCTGAGTTTTAGTCGTGAACCTACACGACATACACAAGAGTTTTATGCAAATTAGGTTGATTGACTATTGTGCTTTATCTGTAGTTGACAGAATGGTAAATCAAACATTCATTTACACATACATACAGTCAGCTGTACTGTAGATTCTGCATTAAATTCCACATTCACAGAGGCAGATTTTTTCGGCCGTTACAGTCAATGTTCCACATGACTGATCAGTATGTAACTACTGCTAATCCCTCTCTGGGCCCATGGATTACTAGTTTTGCCTTTGCCCTTGTGTGTACTCCCAGATGGGGGAACCAGTCAACCAGCCAGTCGGTCAGCCGGTAAGTCAGCCAGCTTTACCAGCAGGCTACCCAGCCAACCAGCCAAGGAGAGCAGAGAGGGAGGGTCAGGGCAGCCCTGACAAGAAGCCGGAGGTCTCAGTGTATGTGTGTGTGTGGATGGATGGCAGTCTAGCGCGGTGCCGCTGGTTTACTTTTAGTGGGGCCCCCCAGTCGTCCGGCTTTGGCTGTCTCAGCACGGTGCCGCAGTCAGCATTGTTGCATATTTAATGTCCTGATGAGAGCTTCCACCTGCTGACACAGGCAAAGTGACAGAACAATACCCGCCCAGCCCCCTCGCACCCCCCCAACATACACGCACATACACACACACCAGCCCTGAACACCATCATCAATCCAGTCTCCCTCTCTCTCTCTCTGCCTCTTTCGCCTCGCCTCATCTCACACGTTCACTCGCCACAACTCCCTCCGCTCCGATCCCACTTCAGTTTACGCTGCTCTCTCGTTTCCCTTTTGTCACCCACATCCCCCTCCCCCCGCCCCTCTCCCTCACCCTCAGCACTGTGCCCTTCTATCTTTGAATTCTCCCACAGTACAACGACCTTTCCCTCTGGTTCTTACAAATCACTGCAATAAATCCCTCCAACATAAAAACACACACACACACACACACGCACACACACACACACACACACACACATGCACACACACACACACACACACACACACCACACACACTTGCACTGACTCACAAACACATTCCATGGTTTGGGGGGCTTTTTGAATCTGTTCCCAGCTGAAATGTGCATTTTTGGACCCAGTTTATGTCAATGGCCTCTTCCTCTGTGGCTAAGACTAGAACTGCCTCTTATATTGATGGTTAATTAGCTTTGAAACACTGTCTGATGTTTGTATTGTTACGTTAAACAATTCATGGCACAAAGCAGTTATTTTTGTTCCTGATCCCGTGTTAGCATTATTTTCTTGTAAAATAAGATTGGCAGGAAGTGTAATCCAGCTGCAGATGCCTGTCAGCCGAGCAGTTCCCACACAGGCACAACGCCCCGGGGTGTACACCTGATCAGGGCCAAATTACCGCACTGAAACTGGCCCAAATAACACCTAAACAAGGACAGGTAAACCCTAACTAGGTCACATACAGTATTTATATACAAAGTAGGCCAAAATACATACACTAAAACCTGACATGATTGTTGTACCTGCTCCCAGTCATTTTTCTAGCACACATTTACATCATATATATACTTAGTCAGAGCTAAAGAATTATCACACAGCAGTGATTAAAAACTTGGCACCTGTGTGCCTCAGCAGGCTGAGACAGATTTCATGTAGCCTGACATTGCGGGTTTGGCTTAGAACTGTTGTCATAAGTCATTTTCTCATTCTTGCTTCCCATTTTTCTTGTTACTTTTGCCTCTTTGAACTATCTAGTAAATGCCATAAGACATAAACTTTCCCCTACCAGACACTGTTCTTGAGATTTTCAGGTACTGTGAAAGAACACACAAAGCAAGAACTAATGATTTGAAAATGAAAACTCAATATTTTTGACTCCCTATTTGTCTGCAAATGTTTTTGCTGACCAAAGTAGCAACATTAAATATGAAGTATTCATAATCATGCCAACAAGTGGAGCCCAGATCCAGACTGACTGACTATACATAGGCGTCTGTAATCTGTCAGCGAGTCCTGCAGCCAGTCTCTGCCTCTTCCTCTTTCTGACCATCCTCTCGGACCATGCTATCCATTAGCAAGCATTTAATCACTGCACCATTTACTGGAAACTGCTGTCTGTCTGTGGTGTGTGTGTCTTTGTAGCATTAGCAAATTCATGCTATCCAATGCCAAAGCTGGATAAAACACAAAAAGGAAGTATTCCAAAGAAAGCAGAAGGTGTTCTTGAAATCACTGCCATTAGATTATAGGAAATATGTCTTCCTTTCCACAAATAAACTCAAAAGAACAGAATGAAATAGATATCCAAAAATCTATTGCGGCCAAGCGGAAACTGCTGACTGGAGTTGCAGCTGCATGTACAGTTTTTTACTGTACGCATCTCTCTGCAGCACCAAGCTGACTGGATTCAACTGGGCCACATCAGGGCTGAAAAAGTACACACACACACACTGCACATATACATGAGCCAGGTACACAGAATACCTGGGGCTATTATGTGGAAATAAAACAGATGGAACCATCCAATGTGTTTCCATTTGATAGATTCATTTTCACATTTGCGTTTAAATGTTTGGGTTTTGTTCAGATGCGGCGCTGTTATTTTTCCCAACCTGGGATACATACTTCTTTACATTCCATAGTTGCTCTTGTTCATATGGGCATATAAAGAAGTATGTCCCCCAAGCAGGCCACTGTCCTTGGTGGCGCATCAGGCCCCCCCAACCCCGCCACCCCCTCCATCCCAGCTTCTCCTCCTCCCTGACACACGCCCACTAAACGGGGAGGAAAAAAATGTTGAATCAGGAGCCACATAGACCACTGAATGCACATTACCCCCCCTCTGATCCCCCATGGCACCGACTTCAGGGTCCCGCCAGACATCAGTGACTAAGACAGAAGATTGAGTACACACATAAATGAACACAAACATATAAACTCAGGAATGATTAAAACACAAGTTCATTCAAATATACACTAAAACGGTTTTTACACTTTAACAACTTTTCTCACTGCTGGAAAAATGACCCAGCTTGTCTTTCTGAACTGCCATGCAGTCCTTGACCAAAGCTTTTCACACCATTAAGAAGAAACAGAGCTCACTATTTAAAACAAATAAAAAAACAAAAAACATTCCTTCAAGTCACATCACAGAATGACGTCAGATCACGCAAACTAATTTACTCGCAAAGTAATTTCCACCCAAAAACACATACACTTGTCACCGAGAAAAAACATCACTTTTAAAAGTCACAGTCCACTCTGTTAAAATTAAAACAGCCCCGTTTCCGCTGCAATACTACAGCATGACTACAATGTCTGGCAAGCATGTGTCCGCTCTGCTTTGACATACTGTACATTGTGAAGCAATTTCTCACACACACGGAGACACCCGGCACGCGATTCACCTTGAGTGTCACGCTTAGAGGTTCAGCTGCAGCGGTGGAGTGGGGAGAGTGGGGGTGATGGGAAATGAGGGAGATGTTGCACTTACCTACCGGCAGATGTTGTATAGGACCCCCCATCCCCCTTTGCCTCCCTCCCTCCCTCCCTCCCTCCCCCTCCTCTTCTACTTCAGCTGGGCCGATGCACCAAAGAGAGAAGCAATAAAGCGCGAGTAGAGAAGAAAAGGAGACTGGGACGAAGAAGTGCTTCGTTCTCTCTTCTCTCAGTCTGTGTCCCAGGTGCTGCCTCTGCAGTCTCTCTCTCTCTCTCTCTCTCTCTGTTTAGCCACACACACTCTCTCCCTCTAACATCCTCACTCGGATCCTGCCTCTCCCTCTCCGCTCCTTAATCTCTCCCTCTTCCTCACGCTGAAAACTTTTAGTCCGGCGCACAGATGCTCGTCCCACCGGTCCTCTGCCACAGACAGCAATTCCTCTTTCTTGCTCTCTCTCTCATCCCTTCTGTGCCATTCATCTCCCCCCCCCCCCCCCCCCCTCTCATACATACTGTCCCATGCAGTCTATAGGCTACCATGCTATGCAGTCTCCCCTGGACTGCCCACTCCCCTCTATATAGCATGTGCTCTCATTGTCTCTCTCTCTCTCTTTCTCTCCTGCTCACACACTCCACACCACACAATCTCTCAACCACACACCTCTTTCAGTCAAACTACAGTAGCATTACAGTCCCATGCTGAGCAGACTGTGGTCATGATGAGGTTGAAAGGCATATGTGGCGTGGCACGTGGACAGCTTTAAGGTGAAGGTGGTAAATGTGTGTGAGTTTACTGTGCATATGTGTCTACATATAAATGTATGTCAGCATGCACATAGTGTGTGTGCATATACGTGTGTTTATATGTGTGTCTTCACTTGCCCTTGTTGCTTGAGTGAACCCCATTCACCTGAGACCCCCTGCCCCCTCTCATTAGCCTCAGTGCTTGATCCACATGCAGCCCCCATACACACACACACACACACACACACACACACACACACACACAGTGACCCCCCCTCCCCGCTATCTCTGCTCCTCCTCCCTCCCTGTCCTTGCAGAGATCAATACCAATTTATAGGCAAATGCACAAAGGCTGAGTCGCGCTTTTAATGAATTGAACCATTGCTAACGTCAGGCATCTAATGAAGGCTCTGAGAGAGGCGTTAAGGAAACCTGTGGTGGGAGCAGCAGGAAGCACATAAGGGTTACTGGGAGTATGTGTGTGTTCCTTTGTGCGGCTGTGTGTGTTTGAATTACGAGCGAACAGCTGTTTCTGTGTCGCAATTTTCTAACTGGTCTTCCCCTGAAAATATTTGATGCCACTAATATGAGACCAGTTATGATTTACAGTAAATGATAAACTGAGAGTAAGAATGAAAAAAAAAAA